>NC_022027.1:48999825-49013331 GCF_000317375.1 Microtus ochrogaster
ACAGGGTTTCTCTGTGGTTTTGGAGCCTGTCCTGGAACTAGCTCTGTAGACCAGGCTGGTCTCGAAGAACAGGTTTCTAAGAGATAATATGAAAATAGAATAAGATAAAGCAATAACTTTTACATTGAAGTTGGACAGGAGAAACCAGCAGAGGGAAAAAACCCCAAGAGAAGGCAAAAATATCAGAGGCTTGCTTGTTGGGCACACTCAGGAATCTAATTAAAACGCTAAACTGGAATCCTTAATATATACACAGAGGGCCTGGCAGAGACCTGTACCGACCCCGTACAAGCTGCCTGTCATAAGAACTCTGTTGATGTTGTTTCCTTGCTTGCCTCCATCCGCTTTGGCTCTAACACTTCTTCCACAGGGTTCCCTGAGCCCTGAGGGAGGGATTCGATGGACACATCCTATTAGGGTTGAGTGTTTAAAGCTCTCAGTCTCTGCTCACCCTCACTGTGGGTCTCTGGATCTGTGGCCGTCTGCTGTTGAAAGAAGCTTCTCTGATGATGGTTGAGCAAGACCCCGATCTATGAGTATAGCACTTTCAACTCAGTTGTTTATTCCAAAATGCCCTACGTGCATTCTCAGTTTTGACCTGCTGGGGATTGAGTGAACTTTATAGGGTGGAGGTCCACGTTCAGCCACACTGCATTTCTGTGGAGGGTACAGTGACCCTTTCTGCTGCTCTATAAAATTAGCATTCTAGAGGTGGCTAACATCCATCCCATGTTCTACACATGGTTGACATTAGCTAATGTGATCTTTCAAGCATCTCTTACGTGTGACACATTTAGGAATAAATGCTTGTGAGGGTCTCGATCCTGAGAACCATAATTACAGGTTAGAGCCTATTCCCCCTTTTCATCTGTGGCTCAGTCTTAATGTGGTCACGGTCCATAGTCAAATGATTTACAATCACATGGACTAACCACTGGCTTCTGCCTCTTATAAGCATTATAAATTCATATGCACACCTTCCAGATGCATAGGAAATGCAGAGACGTTTTCCTAATGGATTATTCAGACCATTTGTGGCAGGAGATCCAAAGCAAAACCAGCTTTCCATATGGCATCCATAGCTGTAACGTTATTTTACAGTAAATCCTCAGATGAAGCAAAGATGTCCTTGACAAAGGCAAAAAAAAAAAAAAGCCAACGATCTATTTATAGCTCGAGCTGTCAAATTTAGAGTAAACCTTTTGCCTCTAACCACATTTGCTGCAGAATTTTTCGCACTAATTGCAGGCTACTCCTGCCTCGCATGGAGACATCTGTACTGTGGCACACCCTGTAATTATATGGGAAGGGATCACTCATGATTCTGTTGATAGTGTATTATAGCTAAACCCTTTGGGTGGGAACAGGAAAAAGGAATTGTTTCAATACAGGGAACAAATAGTGCAACTTTTGAGGAAGTAAAATTGTCCACAGATTGAACCATATACGTGGCCTGTAATAATGTTTTGCATTTTTTTTTCCTTTAAACTCTGTGAAGGAGAAAAAGGAGTAGAGAAAGAGGATGTATACACACAAGTCATAGTCAACACCAGCATAGTGCAAGCCCTGCCACCTCCAGATAAATAGTGGGAAAAACATCCCCGTGAAAAAGCTTCCAGGCCCATTGTATAATACACCTCCCCCACCCCGCAACATCTTTGTGGTAAGGATTGGTGCATGTTTTCCAATTCTGCCTCATTCTGTTGTACATCCTCTCCAAACCTCCAGGACTCCCATCCCTATAGGACTGAAACCAGGTCCCCTAGCCTGGAATTCACACCTCCCTCGCCTTCTTCTCCTTCCTCTCTACCCCGTCCTGTAGCATTACTCTGTATCAACACAGCGCTGTTTCCTGTCGCCATTTCAGTTCAAACTCTCCTTGGGTCTAGTCTAGTACCTCGCTGGAGAGCAGCTTTAAAATGTAATACCTGCACCTGGAAAATGGGTCTAATGATGGCATCCACATCATAGGGTTTTCATGAAACTGATAAAATTGCATGTAAAGCATGATTCTGTCTGGCACATGGGTAAACATGATGCTGTCTGGTACATGGGTAAACATGATTCTGTCTGGCACATGGGTAAACATGATGCTGTCTGGCACATGGGTAAACATGATGCTGTCTGGGACATGGGTAAGCATGATGCTGTCTGGCACATGGGTAAGCATGATGCTGTCTGGCACATGTGTAAGCATGATTCTCTCTAGCAGATGGGTAAGCATGATGCTGTCTGGCACATGGATATGCATCCAGAAATTGACAGCTGTTTCAGCTACTCCATTCTTTGCTGTTGTCTCTTCTCAGCGAATGGATCTGGAATCCTCTTACTGGATCTTTCTCAGGGAAGGATTTGCTAGCTTCCCATGTTTGAGTCACATTTAAATTTTTCACATGTGTAGACTGATTTTGCTCCCTCATATCTTTGTGTTTACATGTGTTTGTGTTACCTCCGTAACTCTGAAGGCATTTAATCAGAGTCCTTTGCCTAAGTGAATGTTAACCTACCCTTCTTCCATGGGCTGAATAATCCTGCCCTCTGCCTTCCACACAGCTCAAAAAATTTCAGATGCATGCTAAAGTTCAGAATGTGACCTTATTTAAAAATAATGTTTTGGCACATGTGATTAGTTAAGAACCTAGAGGCAAAATCTCTGGGGCTTAGTGTAAGCCTTTAACCCATTGACGGTCATCTTTCTTCGAAGATGACAGAGAGAAGAGATTACAGCTTGAAAATGGGAAGAAAGATCGGACATCTACAAGCCTGGCAGCACTCAAGGTCTCTAGCAGCCACCAAAGGCTAAGGGAGGAAATGGGATGGTTTGCATGTGAGATCCTCCAGAAGGAAATTCCTCTGCCCAAATCTTAATTCAGACCACTGACCTCCAGAACTGTGGGACCATAAATTTCCGCTTTGTTATAAAATACGCAATTTGTGGTCATTTGCTATAGCAGCCACAGAAAACAAATATGTCCACATACTTTGGTCTCCCAAAATTCAGTTCTGTCCCTAGCTGGCTGATGAACCTGTCACTAAGCCTGACACAAGTGTTCCCCACTCTGAAGATTGACTAGTACATGCCGGCTGCTCAACTCTGATCTTAGCCTCCTGTTCTCTTGTATTGAGAAGCATAATTCCTGTCTCTATCCTTGAATAGTCTTTGTAAGGATGGAAACCTAACCTTATGAAGTTTTATTTACCACAGTAATATCAGTCTGAGGGATTGACAAGTGATTACTGAGTCCTCCAAATCACTCCTAAACATTTTGGATAATGTGTAGAAAACTCTGGAAGTAACTGCTGTAGAAACACCTTATTTCACCCTTCATCAACTATAAATTGTATACTTAGAGTGATACTTTTTAAGTGACATGAAATTTGAAGCATTTTATACAATATCCATTGCAAAACACGTTCCTAAAACAAATATATGTAAAATAAATGTCCACTATATATAGCTATTGTGTAAAACATGGTTTGATTGTATACATTATTATCAGATAAAATAATATCTCATATTAGTTTTCTACCCAGTAGATGAAAACATTCATATGCTTTGAAACATTAACCTGAAGTTGCCACCTACCTACTAGGGTGGAAATAATGAGTGTTTCAATTGGTTGTTAATAATTTGTCATTTAAAGACTACAGTCAAAGCCTCAGGCTTAGTCTCTGATAATCTGATTAATTTTACTCTCCTTTCAAGCTACAATCTGTCCTTTTTACCACAGTTAACTTGCTGATACATCTGTGGTCACTTAGAGAAATGACCTTCTCACACTAGGTCAGCTGTGCCTGCTTTGTGTTAGCAATGTGGTGAGCAGAGGAGTTGCCCTGACAGACAAAAAGTTATAAAGACCTTGGAATACTGAAGATAAGGCAGCCAACACTTGGGGCTTGGGAGGCTAATCTTGGTGTGAACTGCAGGTTCAGCTCCAGAAACAGACACGAAGGACAACAGATGGAAAAGCACAATGAAACATATAAAGAAATTTAGCAAATCCGTGGTTAAATAAGAACACCATGGGAGGTAATAATTATGAAAAATGGATGGTATGAGGAGATGTGGAGTTGAAGAAGGATTTTGAATGAAGGGAATCTGAATAACCAAAGGAGCACGTGATAGACTGCATGATTCAAGAGTGGAAGGTTCAGTTCTTTTTCAATGAGAGAGAAGAAAAATGTCCATACATTAGAAGCCTCTAAAACTGAAGCTTGTAAAAATGGTGGAAAATTATGTGTCTATGATGTATGCCCAGCAAGAGGACCCATGAGTCACAGCTGGAACGAGCTGTCTTCCGATCGTGGATTTTGATCAACACTGTGTGTCACAGCTTTTCTGGCAGGCACAGCCACTGCCTCCCATGAGGCTGCAGGTTGGGTAGACACACTGGCACTATTGAAGACACGGTGACAGATGTTTTCAGAGAAGTTTGCATATGGGATGCTAATACAGCACATAAAATGAGTCCCTCCCACATCCTGGGATTGACTAAGACGAGTTGTCCAGATGCTGCGACACATAGGATGAAGGAGGCTCTAAAAAGCTGGCGGTGGGAGCACTAAAGTCTACCATAGAAATTTGCTTTTGCTTATTCCACTGATTTATTTATCTATTTAGACTACCTTGTCCCAAACTATGACTGCTGTATAACTTATTGTAATGTGTGTTAATTTCATGTTTCATTTTTGGATCTGATAGTATCACAGGTATTTTCCCAAGGCATGCTCATTAGAGCTGACGAGAATTTAGTTCTATAAGAGAATATTAAAATGTCCCACACTATTTTAATAATTCAATTAATTTAGAGAATGTTAAGAGGAGGACATATGGCACTTTAAAACTTAAATATATTTTAACACTAACTTATATATTAAGATATTGTGCCTCTCTTAGGGTTCTTCTTATTACCTAGCTTCTCTGGGATCAAGGAATATAGTCTGGTTATCCTTTGCTTTATGTCTAATATGTACTTATGAGTGAGTGCATACCATGTTTGTCAATAGGTATTTAAAATGTTTTCCTGCCTGCATGAATAAATGCTCATAAAGATGTAAAATTCTATGTAGTTCCTAAAAATACATTTACCAGCCCAGACAGAGAAATGGTTGAGACATTTTAGAATGCCACCAAGTAAACAAGAAAAATCTGTTTGTGTGTCTATAACAGTAAATTTAGAAGCTTTCTACTCCCAACCATTTGATTTATAAAGAACAAAATTCTAAGAACAAATACATTTTTTTCTGGAGTTCCTCAAAGAACTTTAATGAAAATTAGGGATCACTGACTATGGAAAACCAAAAATAGGTGACAGTATTTTCCATTTGTATGTAAAGAAAAAGTATAATTTCCTTCCTCCTAATATATTTAACTGAACTATGCACATTATTCAAATTGCAAGCATTTGGTGGCTTATGAATGAAGCCACTGGTTCATCAACTTTATGTCCCCCAAATGGGATAGGACTGGTCTAGGGATGATGTAACACAATTAGTAGAATTTTTGTCTAGCTTACATACAGTCCTGGGTTCACTCCTCAGTACTATATGAACTGTAACAGGTATATGGTTATACCTGTAATCCTAGCACTCAGGAAGTAGAGACTGGAGGGTCAGTAGTAGTTCAAGGTCAAACACACACACTACGCTAACAGTTTGTGAACAGTCAGGGCATAGAAGACCTTGTCTCCAAAACAATGTATGAACGAACATGAAACACTGACTGAGACAGACCTTACATGGATAAATGTGTTGATTTTTCTTTCATATCAAATTTAGAAGTTTAAGAAACAACTCCACTTAAACGTCTACTTTTGAGAAAAAAAAACACACCCCAAAATTCCTTCAAATGTCAGTACCCAGAACATTTGGAGGAAATGACAAATAAAATAATACCACCCAAATTGTTCAGACCATTGCAGAAGCTCAAGTTAGGCTTGATGTTAAGTCTTCATGAAGTCAAAACTTAGGTATAAATTCTTCCCTGGAAAGAGGAGGAAAAAATAAAAAACAAAATTTGAAGAAGTATTTTAAAATTCCTCAGATTATTGTGAAATCACTCAATTAATTCATCTAAATTTATTGCAAAATAAATGTAGGCTCCATTTGCTCTTCCTCCCCATTAATAGCTCACGTTGAAAAAGTTGGTGTACTTACTTGATGCAGGGCAACCTTCTAGGATTGTTTACATGGTAGCTCATTCTCAAAGTACTGGAAAGTTTTACTTAGCATAATAATTTCTCCTTTTATGTGTTCTGTCATTGCTCTTCCCCAAACTCCTCGGAGAACGCTACTTCTGAGAGCTTTGAAGAGTGTGTTTAAACAGGTCGGAGTCCACTACACTTCATCATTTCCCCTTCAAATGGGAGCTAATTAAGTCCTTTCCTTTAAAATGTTTGTTGAGACATTTGTACGTGTTGCCCAGCAACCTCCCAAACTTGTTAGGAGCACGTGCTTATTTTCTTATGGTGGAAATACACTGAAAGTTGGCTTGTGCATCAATCCCAGATGGACAGGAATGTCATCATAGCATTAGTAGACCCATAAAAGAGACATCTCTCTACACCAAGGGAGATTCTGAAGGCCTTCAGATATTTTCAGTGAAAGAAGCATACTTGAACCAGAACATATATTCCACAGAAAAATTAAATCCCCCGTGAATTTTCTGTTTGGATGATCCTGTTTTATTTTTCTGAGACTTTCAGCAATTTGGGAGTAATTTTAAATTCTCTGACTAATTTGAACACTTGAGTGTGTGATTTAAAATACTTGGAGGATTTACCAAAATTATTTCCTTGTATTCAGCTGTTAATTTGAAATGAAGGTCAAACACATCTCAGTTGCCTTTCTCAAGATATTAGTTTTAAACTCCCAAGTGAATATTAAGACTAGAAAAATCAGCACAGCAAAGCCTAAAGTAACCTCTTATCTTCCTAAGGACAGTCAGCAAACAAGTAAGCCAAGAGCAACAAAAAGAAGACCGAAGAACAGAATTTTCTCTCAGAATAAAGTCTATATAGAAAGTTCTGACTTTGATATCTTTCACAAAAGTAGTTAAAATTAAAATGTAAAAAGTCTAGAAAAGAAATCATCTATGTGCCTTAAATAGATATTCATTACATGACTGTGCATATAACGAAGAGCGAGCTAGAGAGAGAGAGACAGTCACAAGGTGACCAATGTAGTCATTTTTTGCACTCACTAAGTGCAAAGTGGGCTTATCAAGTCCAATTATAAACAAATAAACAAAACTAGTCTCATGTGTGATGAACATAATTAGCCAAAGCACTAAACTATTTGGTGACTCGGCAAACAGAAGCATGAGCCAAAGAGTAAATCACAGAAGCAGAAACACACTTTAAAACTGGCCTGTGATGTGCTGAGCTAGTTCCTTTAGTGGGGACAGAGCATGTGAGATTTGAATGGCATGTAACCTTGTTGCATGGAGGTCTTGCCAGCTACTGCCATGTCTCTTAGCTGGTGCCATCACCTGTGGTAGCCTGAGCTGAAGCTTAAGCTCTATTTTCTGGGCTCATGAGCAGTAGAAGTAGCCTGTAGGTCAGCGTTCTGGTCCATGGCATGGCTAAGGCTGTGTGATTGCTAACTGACAAAGAATTCAGTGACATCTTATACTGAAATTGTAGCAGAGGCGCAGTCACCTGTAGCCAGCAGCCCTCTTCAGAGTAGCGGAAGCAGCTCCCCTGCCAGGCCAGTATGATGGTGGTGTTCTTGTTGCCAGTGTCCTCTTGTCCATCCTTTAAAGGCAATACCCAAACCCTGTGCCTCAGCTGGGACATCTGTAAAAGCCATCCCAGCTCCAGGTCTCTCATCTATAACACAGCTTTCATACCTCACTTCCCTTTCCTTCCCACAGATGCTGATCCCCAGAGCAGTCACTGAAAGCCTCCTCCATTCAGTTACTTACCCTGAGTATACTGCCTGGGCAATATACCTAAAAAAATTCATCTTTCAAATCTATCCTGCCTCCAATAGCTTACAATTCTATAATTAGTCTTCCCTTTTGAAAGTAATATTTACTAATGCAGCAAATGTTTATAATATAAATATAGAAATGGTAGATAATCAAATAGATACTTTGAACAATGACTAGATATGAATAGATATGCACACATTCTCCATATTCATGTATAATTATTTGTAAAGCTAGAGCGATACAGCAGAAAGGCTTAGATTCTGTATCTTGCCTCTGTGAGTTACAGGACATAATAGTCCTTGGAACTGTTGTGAAATGTTTCCATGAAACAAGGCATTTTATAATTTCAGGTTTGAACTTTCTTTCTCAGGAGAAAAACTCTGTTATTAAAATTATTCTGTAGCAGATACCCTCAAACGTTTCATGCTGGTCTCAATGTACTTCAGCAACTTAAGCGCATCTGTGTTTACCTATGCCTAGAGATAGTATTTTAAGTAGTCCCAAATAATTCTGAAGTAAATAGTTCTGTTTCCACGACCCTAGGTGACATTTTAATATCACTGTTTTTAGCACCTTATGTCTAGCTTTTTGTTAAGGTGACCACAGCCTATTCTGACCACCCTTGCTCCACCTGTTTTCCCAATTCTACAAACTGTTCTATATCTAGGATCCCCTTTTCAATAGTTGAAGCAGACTTAATAAACCCAACAACCAGGTTTTTATCCTTTTATTGTCTCACCAAATATGTCTTAAATTTCTACTGTGTGAAGACTGTTCCAGGCGCAAGGAGCACAGAGGGAAAAATAAACCATCGGAGAAACTCTGGCCCTAGGAAACATAAGGAAGTGTAAGCTTCACGTTACTGAAAACAGGCTTAGATCAGAAGTGAAAGCGAAGGACAGATGAACTTACCAGACAGGTATGCAACTGCCATGCCTTACAGGTGGCCACAGGCAATTGCTCATTGTGTTTGAGGAACAGCCAGAAGGGTGCTGTTGCTGCTCTTGGGGAAGGGCAGTGGTGGGGATGAAGCTGAGAAGGAGAGAAGAATTGGTGTATCACATAATACCTCAAAGGGGATTATAATCATTTCCTGTCACCAAGAAATAGTTGACTTCTATTTGGAAAGCACCGTCTGTTCGCTACTGCTCAGTGTGGTGGGGAGACAGGAGCCTACGAGGGCTTGGCCTGTCTCATCACCGCGGCAGACTGACAGAGTAGGCAAGAAGGACATATTCCACCTGCAGTGTTACAGGTGTACAGTCGAGCTCAGCAGGGAGACTGTGAACTGGGGCAGTTCACTGTTGTGACTGAAGGAGCTTGAGGCAGCTATGGACATCCAGTCAGAGGGCCAGCAGTCAGGAAGCAGAGAGTGGATGCACACATGAGTGGAGAAGGGGCAAGGCTGTAGCCCTGAGACCTGCCCCCCAAATGGCCTTCTTCTCCCAGGTGTTCCCTACTATCTAAAGGTTCCACAGGGTCCTGAAACAGTGCCACCTGCTGGGGAACATTCTTGGGTGTGGGGCTTTTCACACTCTAACCACAGCAGGGGTAGTTCTTTCCATTCCCTGGCCTTACCTAGCTTGTTGTCCAGCATGCACATATTTCCATAAATTATAAATAAAAACATTTTATGATGAACGAAGATGTTTTATGCTATGTGTTTTAAGAACTCAGTAAAGTCAATTTCTCAAATAGTGTAGACTATCATTTTGAATAGTATAAATTACTATAAACACTTATTTTTTACACATAGAATTGGTTAATAGATCCTTAGACTAATAACTCTAGCTTACTATATGTCAAATATGACAAATATTAATATCAACCTGATCCCTGTAGACGTCGTGAATAGAGTTTGGAATATTGACCATCTAGGGACAGGACAAAACTGGTCACAGAACTGATGGCTCATGAAATAATTGTGGTTACTTCTGTAAAGTAACAATTGCTCCAGAAGAGATTACTTGTGAACATTATTAATGAAGATATGAACTCAGTAAACACTTGGCTGTGAATAAGCCAGCCTTTGCCGCATATTTGGACCGGTGTCAGGAAGCTCATCACAGAACAGATCTGATAAGACAGTCCCTTTCTTCCCTTGAGTGACTGAGAAGCGAACAAATTCAATTTTAAAACGTGCTTATTTCCTTTCGTGCAACTAGGCATACAAAGTTTAAAAACAAATAGTTCCGAATCGTGTCAGTGCTTCCTGCCTGCTTCCTCGGTAACACCCCACTGCTCTCATTTTTGGAAACCCAGTTATACAAACAGGCTTCTGAGGAAGAGAAATGCCTCGGTGCCGAGCAGAGGCTGTGTTCTTCTGGTAGCCGTGAAAAAGCAAAAACAGCACACCTGCTTCCAGCTGGGCGCCCCTAACAGATCTCGCAAGGCCTTGCCATGTGAAGTCGCAGCCAAGGCAAACACGGAGCAATTTTAAAGTAGCACCCAAAGAGGGGTTTGGGCAGAGTTTGCCAACCAAACCCCACACCCCAAAAGTCCCTGCTGGACTGGCTTGATTTTCTTTTGCTTGACCCATTTGCAGAGAGTCGTTACTGATGGCCAACTCTGCCTCCTTGTACACAGCCCACGAATAATAAACAGAGGCCAGCTGACACCCCGAGACACCTGCAGAACTCTCACAGTGCAGGATTGTTCACCGGGGGAAACATTTCTGCTAGGAGCAGATGGGTGAGCATCCACTGGCTCATTACAGACGCAAGCGAGCTCACAGGGGGCACATACACGCACCTACACACCAAAAAAAAAAAAAAAAAAAAAAAAAAAAAAAAAAAAAAAAAAAAAAAAGAGAGAGAGAGTGAGTTTACTGAGGACTTTCCCGAGGCCCACTGGACTGCCAAGACAACCAATAGAAAAGAACCGCTGGCTGAGGGAACAGGGTGTGAAAAAAGGCCTCTGTCTGCAATCATCCCGTGTGTCCCAAGCACTCGGACTTGATGAAATTAATTTTGCCAAAGTGTGGTAGGAGCTGTGGGTAAGCCTTTGCACAAGGACTTTAAAGCATTGAGCTTCTAACTCCAGTTACTCCGACTCCAACTTCTTATTTATGCATAAATTACGTATTTGCCAACGAAAATACTTTGTTGAAGGTCTGATGGAACAGGTGCATTCAGGTAACCTGAAAGCTTTCGCTGGCCTCTAAAAACTTCTCAGAGCTGAGCTTCTTGGAATTATCAACAAAGATCTGTTTTTTTAATTATTATTCCATGAAAATTCAGGTTAGAAATGTTTATCTGAATAATTCAGAAAATGTGACTTAAATTCCTAATGGATCGGCAGGACTATGTAGACTAACACACACCGTGTTTAAAATGTAACTTATTTGAAGTATATTCGTGTGCAATAATTAACATCTTTAAGAAGCCTTGCTCGGTATTTGAAATGTACAGGACACATAGTACTTTTATTACACTATTCATGACCAAAGAAATAAAACAAAGCTGATTTTATAGCTTTATGGTTCAGTCAGTACACACACAATCCCACATATCCTATCACTGAGATCGACCGTCAGATACATAGAGAGACACACAGAGAGACACAGAGAGAGACAGAAAAATAACAAACATCAAAATATAAGATGATGTAACTGAAGGCCACATAAAATAGGGATGGGGTTGGATTTCACGGCTATACTTTCACTTTCTGTGCACTTTATAGACAGTGTATAGTCACTTCTTGACAGATGGGTCAACATTCACTGTCTTGGCACACATACTAAGCAAAAGATTTTCAATGATGCAGAAAGATTCTAAAAAAAAAAAGTAACAAATTAACCCACAATGAATACTATCTCTAAAGTAATCATGCCTTAGAGATCCCAGTGTATTGAGATTGTTGTGTTTTTTTTTTTGTCTCATTTTTTTTTAACTCGTTAATGAAGAGCATCTTTCTGATGGTCTTTAAAGTCACTTACATCAAGTTTTAGGAATAGTTCAAACCATTTTTGGACAAGACAAACACACCAGCTGTGGTTTAAACATCAGCACAGCTGTAGAAAGTATGTGTGTAAGACCTGAGGCTGGAAGAGAGCCAGCGTGTCTTACAGAATCCCACCTGGACCCACTTAACGCCTCCCTTGCCCTAACCTAAACACATGCCCTTGGCCTCCTCAGGGACAGCACTGGAACGAGGAAAGCACAAGGATTAGGACATAACTCGAATTGGCAAGATGATTCTAGGGCTCCTCTACTTCCTGCCTCCCCCGGTTAGGCCCTCTATTTGCTTACCTCTATGTGACTACAGAAAACTGAAATTCTGGGCCAGTAGTCATGTCAGACACCAATACACTACATTCTTTCCTCATGCCGTCCTTTAGTTATTTTGGTGAAAGAAACCTAAAAGTCATTCTGGAGACTATCATTCATTTTATGTGAGCAGATCAATAAATACAGAGGCTGGTTCAACTCTGTACATGTGCTGGTTCTGATATAAAGAATAACATCTCTCCTTGTTCAGTCTCCAGGACTTTCCTGAGAAATGCCACTCCTCTGTGGACCCTGAGTTTGCAGAGCTGCCCAGGCAATCTATAGTGATTGCACCAAACTTTCCTTTATTCTACAAAGAGTGATTACTATCCTCCTTGACCCTGACGGTGCATCTCTTTCCCAGCACTGGTGGCTAGCTACTCTGCAGAGATTGTATAATGTAAGCAAAAATATAAAAATAAGAATATTCAATACATTCAGGGAATATGGCCATTATCTGGCATTGGTTGTCTTTTGTTTTTGTGGGAGTGAACCCCCGTCTTTAGCCGAGGCTAACCTCTAACTGACTCTGTAACCAGGATGACCTTGAACTCCTGATCCTTCTGCCTTCATCTCTTAGGTATTGGGATTACAGGCCTGTGCCTCCAAGCTCAGTTTATCTGCCATTTCTAGATAAGAAAAATAATGAGAGGCTAAAGAACCTGCCCAGTGTTGCCCAGATAAAAAGTTATAGGAGTAGCATTTGAACAGGCGCCATTGCAAAAATGTTGGTGGTAGAATATAGAAAGCACCTGTATGAAGGATCATCTTAGTTCTAAATACAATATTCTATCAGGAAAAAAACCACTTTTATATAATCCCCATGTAACTCTTATTGAAATAACTCTTGTGATTCATTTCATATGCATTTGGAATAACAGTATAAATGACAATATAAAATATGATCATTAAGTGGACTCTAAAAGGTCTCAAATCTTTTTTCTCCCTTAATAACAGCCACAGAGGAGAATCTGTCCAGTATAACTATTTTTTTTTTAAATTTTGGCAACTATTTGTAACTTTCAAGATCTCATGGCCAGTAAATTGCAGTCAATTTCATTGTGCAACGATAGCTAACCAGCCCCTGTGTCCAGCCTGAGGTAGGCATGTCCATGCTGCAACTTGCTCACACTGGACGTGAAACACAGATGAGAGGGACCCTAGAGTATTGCCATCCATGCTCATGGCTGGTTCTGATCATAGACGTAGGCAGCCACTGTTTCAACACTTCTCACCAGTCTGTCTGCAAGGTTTCCCCAACTCCTTCCATTTCTCTTTTTGGAGCCAGAAATTAAGCAATGGGGT
>NC_022027.1:49013806-49034618 GCF_000317375.1 Microtus ochrogaster
TTATATTATATTATATTATATTATATTATATTATATTTAGGGCCATCCTGAAGTCATGTAAGACAAAACAACAACATCACATTAAAGAAGGCAAAACAAAACAAAATGACCAAGGAGAGAAAGGAAAAAAACAGAAAAACTGAAAATCAGGGAGAAGCTTATTTCCAGATTCACTACCTCATGAGTTCTAAATCTCAAGTTTTCAACAGCAAAAATAAAAATCACAGTCCATCAGAAGAAGAAAAAAAAAACTTACACAGAAAAAAAAAATGTATGACCTGTTTAAGGAGATGGGGGAGGGGAGAAACTGCACAAAGAATAACTAGATAAACCAGATGGTAGATCCACTAAGCAGAGGGGTTTGCACAGCAGCCTTCAAGCTGAGAATATTTGCTCTTTGCTCACAATGAATGCACCAAAAACTAAATAAATAAAAGGAGGGATAGTAAAGCTTAAAAAATAGCCCTCCCATTTATAAAATTAAAAATATCACCAGAGGATTCCAAAGCAAAATTTTGTAGCAGGCAAGAAACTGCACTAGTACCCTTGAAAAAGACAATGAAAATTACCAAGTGTGAGGAAAAGAAAAGAATGAAGGAAGTGAACAGAAGCTAAGGGATTCCTGAAGCCTCACGAATGTGGTAGACATTGTGCAGAAAGAGAGAGGAGTGGGAAACAGAGGTTAGTTGAAGACACAATGGTGAAACATTTCCCAATGTTGATGAAAGACATGATTTCCATAGCCAGGAAGCTCAGTGAACTTCAAAGTGTTGTTGGGTCTGACTGAAGTTCTCCTACTCTAGATCTAAAACACTGCATTGTATGGAATCCTAACAGTAGCTGCAAGCAGAGGAGTTACAACACACACACACACAAATGGAAATAGCCATTGAAGTGCTCTGAGAAAAGCAGGTTAAGCACAGAAGACCTGAGCAGGATTTGAGGGACAAGGCAATCCGAAAAGAAATATACAATAAAATAAAGTTAACCATTCCTCCTTTTCAGAAGCAATAGTATTTATAAATATTTGCATCTCTGATAACAGAATGTCAAATTATAGGAAGTAAAACTTGGCAGAATTGAAGGTAGAAATAGTCGGCTCCACAATAATAACTAAACACTTTCATGTCTCACTCTCCATAGTGGCTAGGACAACCAAACAGAAGATTAAAAAAAAAAAACCCAGAATACTTGAGCTCCACAGTACAGACACTAGATCCCAGAGATCTGTACAATAAAAATATACAGCAACAAGTGTAGGAGGAGGCCGCTAATTGGTTCCAGCCACTTAGCCCTGAAATAATCACACAGAAACTATATTGTTTAAATCACTGCCTGACCCATTAGCTATAACTTCTTATTGGTTAATCTCTTACATATTAATTTAACCCATTTCTATTAATCTGTGTATTTCCACGTGACAGTGGCTTACCAGCTAATGTTCCCCTTGTCTGTCTCTTGCAGATCCATCACTTCTCTCCGACTCCGCCCTTCTTTCTTCCAGCATACAGTTTAGTTTTCCCCACCTACCTCTGTCCTGCTATTGGCTCAAAGAAGTTTCAGGTCAGAGGGAATGGGAAGGGGGTACAAGCAGGTAGTTGATGGTGGCTACAATGACAAGGCATTGTGTACAAGCAGTAACAATAAAAAGAAAAAAAAAAACAAGTATTTTAAAAGAAATTGAAAAACCATCTTTAGTCAGTAATGATATAATTTAAGGAATCATAAAAAGAATAGTTAACTAAACCCAGAGGTAGCACAAGAAAGAAAGTAATAAATGTAACAACAGTGATAAATAAAGAATAAAGAAATAAAAAGAGATCAAGAACCCTAAAATTTTGAAAAAAATATTCACAAAATGAAAAGGATTAGTAGCTGAGGGAAAAAATCTCTAATAAAACAAAAATTCTGGCTTTACTGCAAAATTTACAGAAATATGTGAACTACAATAAAAGTGAACTATAAATAATTATAAGAATTAACAATTATGATAATTTAGGTGAAATGGACTAATCTCTCCAGAAGGACCACAAAAACTTATAAAACTGGATCATGAAGAAGAAACAATGTCCTAATAGTCCTATAGCAGAGAGATAGCATTACTGTTAAGAATAACTCTCAGTAAGTAATGACCTGGAATCTGATAGAGTCACCAGAGTACCCTACCAAGCATTGAAAGTAATATCAACCCATCAGAAACATGGAGAACTCTTTTAGAAGTAGGAATTACTTCTAGATTCACTTCACAAAGTCAGCATTATTCCAAAACCAAACAAGGCCAAGAAAACTACAAACAAATATATGAGCAGCAATACAAACATCATATTAATAAACTGGATTCAACAGTACACCAAAAGGATTATGCACCATCTTAGGCTGAGAAAAAAAAAACTGATCAAAAGGAGTTTTAGGGGTTGGACTTACACTTCACAATTCATCTCTGAGGGATGAATTGTGTCAGGAAAGGAACTCCAGCAGAAAGCATGGAGAAACTCTGCCCCCTGGCTCACTCACTGACCCAGGTTCAGCTGTCTTGTGTAGTCCCAATGCACCTGCCTGGGGATGTTGCCACGTACAGTCGGCTGGACTACCTCATATCAGTCATCAATCTAGGCAGTTTGTCAAATCTATTGCCATATGCTAATCTGATCTAGGCAATGCTTCCATTGAGATTCCTTCTTCCCATATGACTCTAGATTGTATTGACATTAAAAACTAGCCAAGGCATACATCATTATTGCATATGGCTTATTCATAGAATGTATTCAATTGATTCAGTATATCATATTTGATTATCTGTAATATAATAATATGAATTTAGCTGGTTCAAAAAACAATAATCAGTCAATGAGATATACACCGCATTCATAAAACAAGGGTAGAATCATGTGGTCACCTTAATTGGTACAAAAAGGCATTTAACAACATGCAGCCTCTTTCATAATTGAAAACAGCCATCAAAGACTAAAGGGTAAATATATTGCTATAAAAGGCAGGTAAAAACCAACTAAATAAATACACAAAAAATATTGGTTTTGTTCTAAGATCAAGAATAAGACATACATTTCCACTTTCTCTACTCTACCAACTAGAACTCTTTTAAGAAAACATCCAAATTGTCTGTTTTTGAAAATGATAGTTAATATAATAATAATAATATCTTAAATACTGAAATTTCCAAAAAACATACACACACACACACACACACACACACACACACACACACACACACACACTTACATACCTGCAGAGTTAACTTGACTATCTCCAGCTATGAAAAATCTGAAAAAGAAATTAACAAACCAGTCTGATGTAGGAGTTCCCTTTGTATGCTGTGATTATTATTAATAAATAAAGAAACTGCCCTGGCCTGTTGATAGGGCAGAACTCAGGTAGGTGGAGAAAAGTAAACTGAATGCTGGGAAAAAGGAGGCAAAGTCAGAGAGAAGCCATGTAGCCCCGCTGGAGCCAAATGGAACTTTACCTGGTAAGCACTGCCACATAGCGATACACAGATTAATGGAGATGGGTTAAATTTAGATGTAAGAGTTAGCCAATAAGAAGATTGAGCTAATAGGCCAAGCAGTTATTTAATTAATACAGTTTCTGTGTGATTATTTCAGGCCGTGCAGCCCAAATGACCACTAAACAGCTTTCTTTACAACACCAGTCTCTTTGGAATATCATCAAATAAGTAGAATAAAATGATGAAGAATTAAACAAGGATAAAAAAACTTGTAAAGTGAAATCTACAGAGCATTACTGAAAGAAATAAAAGATATAAAGGAAAGGAAAGACATCCCATGTTCATGTGGTAGAAGACTTGGCTATTGTTAAAATGTTCATACTGACAAAAAAATACACAAATTCAGTGCAATACCTATGAAAATCATAATGCCTTTTTTGTGTAAATATGAAAAATCTATCTTGAAATTACAAAGGACTCATGTAGTTGAAACATTTTTGAAAGATAAGAAAAAAGCTGGAGGGATCTTTGTGTTCAACTATTTATAAGGTCATGGAAGTAAAAACAATTTGATACTGGCATGTAGATTATATGAAGATAATGGAAATAACACAGAGCCCAGAAATGAATTCTCACTCATCGAATCAAATGATTTTCAAAATGTTTCCTGAACTAGAGCTATCTTTTCCAAGAATGTTGCTCTGAAGTTTTCATATCCACATATCAAAGTTGAATGACACTATACTCTAATCAATGAAATAAAAAAACAATCATCTTGAATGGACAAAGACCTATATGTGAAAACTAAAACAATAAAAACTCCCATATAAGTATGGAGCAAACTGTTGCATTTAGACTCAATAGACAAAATAAAGCATCAGAAGCAATATAGGCAGCAAAATAATAGACTTGAACTTGAAAATTAAAAATATTGTCCATCACATGACAGTATCAAAAGTGAAATTACAGCTCACAAAACATGAAAAAATATTTGTAATCCATATATTAATATAAACCTAATGTCCAGAATTGTTAATGAACTAATAAAACTCAAAAACAAAAAATATTTGAATAAAAATGAAGTTTGAATTATTTTTTCAAAAAAGATAAACAAATAGACAATAATTATGAAAGACTATCACCATCATGAATGAGAAATTTAAACTAAAGAGTTTGATTTAATGATTTGAAAAATGTAAATCAAAACCACAAGGTAATACCAGCAGCCATGATGATGGCTGTCGTCAACAAGCATGGCAAGTCATAAACACTGATGTGAATTTGGAGAAACTGAAACCTATGTGCAGTGCTGTGCACATGTTAGAGGAGCAGCAATTGGCAATTGACTTAGGGGATTGACCCACCAGCGTGCAAAGCACGGATGGCTGAATCTCAGATAGGCAAGGCCCTGAGGGCTTCAGCCCCACAATGTTTCTTGTTACTGTTGTGTCATTACACATTTGCCACTGCCATTTTTCTCTGTTATTTGGCCTGGAGTGTGTGGGTGTAAGAAGAACCCACTGCCCTTAATGCAGTATGATTATCTCATAGAAGTATCTAATTCTACTGGGCATTTTTACCTGTCAATTATCATGAAGATGACTTTTCTTCTCCTAAGCTTTACTGTTTAACTGAAGCAACAATATTATACAATAATAGTGTTAGATTTAATAGCATTTTGATTATTGAGTGTCTTTAAAAAATATAAGGGATTATGATAGAGATTAGTTTAGTAGGAAAACTAATATAGGTAAAAGCAAGATAGGGTATTGCCCGAACCCCTGAAAAGGCAGGGGATGCAGAAGACAGAAAATAAGAGCAAGGAAATGTCACACAGCTAATATCTCTAGAGGAGCCATATAGGACATGCATGGCTCAGGTTAATGATTAAGAAAAGCAGCTGAATCCCAGAAGCCCAGCTCAGTTAAATTCTTTTAGCCTCAATGGTAAGAGATGTGTTCATGGGGTTTGGTGTGCATCATAGCTAAAGCAAATCTTTAAAAATAATTTAAGATTAGATTAATATGTTCTTGTTTTGTTAATAACTTTGAAGTGAAAAACCTTAGGAAATAATCTAAAGTTTAGAAAGACACATAGTTGAGTGAGGGATTCACTCAGGTCAGGGAACAAGAACAAAGCAGCCCAATTATTATTAACTGACATAGCTTTCTTGCTAGGATTGTTTGGCAATCAAAGATGATTTATTCCTTGAACCCATTTATGCCTGTAATTTCCTGATATAGAAAACTGTTGACTAATGGGTATGTACCCTGAGAATTTAAAGTAGAGCTGACTGTTCGTTTTCATATATAAAAGTTTATATCCATGATTCTTCTACGATTTCTTATAAGATTAACTTTGGAGATAAATAATAAAAAAATTGGTTATTCCTTTGTAACCACAAAATGCAGCCTGCCAGTAAAAGAACTGACTGAGAAAAATACCTTGCTTCCTTACACTCTGTTAATCTACAAGTTGCTTGGGTTTGAATGTATGTGGGATAACTTGCCTTTCACCTGTAATAGATAAAATGTTTAATCATGTAAGGGATATGGGAAACATGTTGCTTTTTGTACTTTTCTTCATTGTAATCATTCACTTAAAATAGAATGTAACCACATTTTAATATTTACACTGCTTGAAAGATTTTGCTGAGATATATAAACTGTAAGAAAAAAATAAAGTTCGTTAAAAGGAAGACATCAAGATAGACAAAAGGCAAAAACATCAGAAGAATAGAGTAGAACAAGAAATAAAAAAAAAAATAAAACGAAGAACTAAGTTTCACCCTCAGAGAAGCCCTCATGTGTCCGTCTGTCCAGTAGTTTGTCTACTCTGCATCTCCTCCTCAGCTTTTCTGACCTGCTGAAGGCTTGCCGTTCATCAGCACCGTAGCTGAGGTCCTGGCCTGTTGGAGATGTATGTGTGTATGTGTATTTTCCCCTTCTTTCCAGCCCCAGAGAGTTATGTTTTGCTCCCCTCACGGACCCCAGAGAATTTTTGCTCTCTTGGAGAGAAAGGTCAAGTTGAGTGATTAGTTCCCAGACTCTCCTGGCTCCCCCACAAACCCAGAGCTGCTAGAGGCTGGTCCTCAGTGATCGCACACTTTTGGGAAGAATGCAGATGGTACTACTGCTTGGGAAGACAGTATGGTAGTTATTCAGTTCCTCGAGGGAGGTGGGGGAAGAAAGGAAAACCAAGCAGCAACTGGAAGTTAATTCTCCTTAGCGAGAGTCCTCAGCCCTGCTGAGAATCACATCATCCATGAAAAGATTAAAAAGACATACAGAAGTGTGTACTTCATCCTTTTAGGCAGATACACTGATATTGTGAACTGAGAGAGTTCCAGCAGCGCTTCCCAAGAGGTGTAGCAGGACTGTGGGGGGCTAAAATGGATTTGGGAGCATTCTTGAGCATGCAGACTCTTCATCTTGGTTCTAAAGTAGAATTGAGACTCAAGCCCAGACATGGCATTTTCAATCTAAAGTGACTCCCAAAAAATAATGCTGATACCCATTTACCTCTGATATTTACCTGCTTTCATATTATGAGAGTACCTTAGTAAGAAGCCACACCATTGGCCCTCTAGAGTAGAACATACACACTGTCCACGGTGCACATTCCATTTCTGTACCTCATAACTTCCCATTCAAAGAAATTGCTTTTGCAAGCAATAACCTTTCAATCCCCATCTTTCTCTAATTATTCAGGATGGTACATAAAAGAGAACACGAACTCTTAACTCATTAGGACTCGTACTTATCAATGCTGTTTGAAGCAGTTTTGCATGTCATAGCTATACTCTGCCATTCATAATAAATCTCAGCCATGACATGTTTACAACAGCTCTTTCTAAATAAAGCTCACTTACAAAACATGTGTCAGGTAGTATTTTTGTGTTAAAGCAGTGAATGTAATATGAATGGATTTGTATTTCTTTGATGCTCCAAAATATTTATTGTCAAATGCTCAGGGCTGTTAAGTCTTAGCTGGAGCTGATTTCCCATGTGTCTACGAGTTAGGACTGTCCAAGACAGTGATAGATGATAAGCACTGTGCAGCACCTGGGGGTGACGTCTGTCTTGTGGTATCTGATGCATAACCCAGCGCCATTGCTCAGAGGCACTAATGACACCCCAAGGGAGTTCTAATTCTAAACTGAGTCTTCTCTTCTTTTTACCTAATTCCTATGGTGACACATTTGAAAACATGTCCACTGTAAAAAAGTCGCATGCAAGTTTATTTTCTAAAATCATTTGTAAGTACACTGGCATATAAAAGAAAACTAAAATACATATACATCAGACAAAAATCACTATCATTTTAGTTTACTTAAAAAAGTAATAAAAACTATGACAAGTTGTTACAGACGGGTTTGCGTAGTTTTCAAAAACATCAGGATTTACTGTAAATATAAAGTTTTGGTGTTCCCATTTCCATTTCAAATGTAAATATTATGTTTACTTTTTTAGTCCTGAGCATTTAAGATTATTTTAGATTCATTTTTAGGATCAAACAGTTTGTCATCACAAAAGCTAAACCATACACAGAGAATGTCTTTTCTCTGTAGAAATACCTATTGTGGTAAAAGAACCACTAACTAAATAAGTGCTTTTATCAAAAAAAAAAAAAAGATAAAGGTAAGAAAGTAGCAAAGACAAAGAGAAGATACAGAAGAAAAAGAACCAATGATAATAAAATAAAAACAAAGAAATTTCAAAGTTTTTGATTCAAAAGTTATATTTCTTCGTAGGTCCAATTCTAAAAACTAATGTTCTCATTTGAACCTTCTGTGGTAGTAAAGAGGTCCAGCCCATCCTTGGAGAAGCCAACACAGTGTTCCCTCACTGATCTATAATAAATATCGGCTGAAGCTTCCTCATGTAGAGTATGATCCCCGTGCTGACAGTATGTTGTGTGGAGCCCCACAGAGAGGTTACAGTAGCCAGTGTGTCAATGTGCTGACCCTTATAGAATCCAAATAACAGATCTTCTGAGGTCAGCAGTGAAGGCATGCTTACCCTTCCAAATGGTCTCAACCTGAACCTCATCAAAATTATTATTGTTGTGTGACAATAGTTCACTTATTTTTCTGGTAGATTTGCTGCTGTCAGTGGATACTCCCGTACTTGAAGACACTGTGGCTTTGCATGGTATGACTCAGTGCATGGTACTGGGATGTCCATCCAGGACTTCTGCTTCCTGTCAGCTTTACATGCAGCTGTTCTCTCTCACTCTTTTATATCCTTTTATTTTAAATAATATGCTTCCCTTAAATGTTTCTAAAAGAAGACCACACGATTATAAAATAGCAGCATCTAGAGAGGTCTCCCTTTCTTCTATAAGTATCAAAAACTTGAAGAAGTTGAATTTTCTTGAAAATATAAAAGGATATTGATGTAAGTTTTATAAATAAAATTTTAGAGCCTCCAGGGAACAGATAATAAATAGCAATTGGATTAATGAATAACTACTTGTTAAGGCAGACATTCTTTAAATCATTCAGAAAGTATTTTCTTGTGCACTGCCCTCTTCTAGAACATTCATGGCAAAATTCTTTAACTGTTTCTGTATCTTTTAAAAATAAGAAGTTCCTGTATATTTTAAAAGCTTTATATAGTACACCATTCTTCCATAGGAATGGCGCGGGTCTCGTGTGTAAAATCACTTTATTCTTTAAATTTGTTCCTAGTTAGGATACCTAGGTTAACTCAGATTTCTCTTGTATCTTTCACATCTAACCTCTAAATTCTTTTGATTTTTTTCCTTCAAAAGATTTTTCCAAGTTGTGCCTTTTCTTTTTATATGACTTTTTTATTTTGAGGTATGTGTGTATGTATGTTTGTGCAAATGCACATGTGTATGTCTCTATGTGTGTGAATCTGTGTGTTCATGTGTGTACAAATGTAGGTACCCAAAGAGCCCAGAGAGGAATTCGGATCCCCAGGAGCTTAAGTTACAGAGTCCTTGAGCAGCCCAACATGGGTGCTAAAAACAGACTCTGGTCCTCTGAAATATCAGTTTGTATTCTTAACCACTGAATTGCCTCTCCAGCCCTGCCTTTCTTTTTGATGAAGATTGACAGGAAGCTTATTTCAACCCCTATCATTGCTCTGTACAGCAAGCATACCTAATTTTTCAAGTGCTGTTTGTTTCACAGTCCAGCAATCTTTAAATTTTACTTTCTGAGATAAAGTTCTGAATGTGTCTCCTCTTGTTTTGTGTGCAATATGACGTTCTGAGAGGTAGCCTCTTCAGTACTGAAGACCTGACAACCCAGAAACATTACATGACCTTTTAACTCTTACATAGAAACTCCTTTGGGCAAATGAATTGTATTTCTTTTCATATCTATGTTTATTTTAACCAATTCCTTAATTCATCTTCCACAGTCTCTATAGAGCTATGTCAAAGTTTTAGACTACATGATTGATGTGGGATTCCTTTCTGTGTACTGTGAATACCACTGGACACAGAGAGAGTGAGAGACAGAGACAGGGAGGAAGGGAGGGGGGTAGAGTTTAAGAATTCAGAAGATGAGTGCAGACCTTATACCCTGGACCATAGACAGCTGCAACAATCCCATGAAGGAGGACTGAGGGAAGAGTCATTTTCCTCCTGAATCTTGGTAGAAGTCAGCTCTGATCATCAATGGAACACTACCACGGTGCAATATTTTCATTGAATGAGGCTCCCATGTGGCTAGTGTTATGTCAGTTTGACACAAACTGGAGTTATCTGAAAGAAGATAGCCTCAATTAAGAGACTGTTTCTATAGGATTCATCTGCAGGCCATTTTCTTAATTGGTGACTGTTGGGAAGGGGCTAGCTCTTTGTGGTTGGTGCCATTCCTGGACTAGTGGTGCTGAGTTCTATAAGAAACCAGTAAGTAAGCTGTTTTGAGCTCCTGTCCTGACTTCCTCCAGTGATGAACAGTGATGGGGAAGTGTAAGCCAAATAAATCTTTCCCTCCCCAATTCGCCTTGGTCACTGTGGTAGTTTGAATGCAATTGGCCCCCATAGGCTCTTGGAGTGGCACTATTAGGAGGTGTAGCCTTGTTGGGATAGGTGTGGCATTTGTGGAGGAAGTGTGTCACAATTCCTGCCTGCATGCGGTCATGCTTCTTGCCATGGTGATAATGAACTAAACCTCTGAAACTGTAAGCCGGCCCCAATTAAATATGTTTGTTTATAAAAGTTGCCATGGTCATGATGTTTCATTGCAGCAATAGTAACCTTAAGAAACCTTCCTAGACACACAGAAGATGGCAAGGGATCTGGAGCACGGGTGCTAGGAATGAGCAGTGATCCAATTGCAATTGGTCCCTGAGCAGCTTTAATGAGTCTATGGTCTTTGCTCTATGGCTGCAGTAGGAAGGGAGGCAGGCTCTGTTTGGAAACAGTACAGGTGCCAGGAGCAAAGTGATTCTTCTGATCATAGATATTTGAATTTCTCTTTATCATCTAAAGTGGTGTGACATTGCTCTTCCAAGGAGACTATGATTGTTCAAGAGAGAATGAGGAACAATCTGGAAATTTACCTTCCTGGCAATTGCTACTCTATGCAGGCATTTTTCTTCTGATCAGGAAGAAGATAAACATTCAACTCTTTTCAGTGTATTGATTTATATCAAAGGTCTTCTCCACAGCAGTTAAAATTATCAGGAAGAAGAAAACCTGGGCAAATAGAGTTGTTCTGGTGAAATACAGATAATCTAAAACAATAGAAGCTGTGATCAAACCAAAGTAGAGTAAGACAAAGACAAACTATTGCTTGACAATGTTATCAGTTCTGGACACAGTGACAAAGAGCATTAATCCTAGCTCTCAAGAGGCAGAGGCATACAGATCTCTGTGAATTAGTGACCTGCCCAGTCTACAGATGAGTTTGTTCCAGGATAGCCAAGGCCACATACAGAAACCCTGTCTCAAAAAAACAAAACAAGCAAAAAAAAAACCACCAGGTAATAAAATGTTACCAATTATTACCAGCTGGCTGGAATGTTTTGGCTCTACTCTGTTGGACATTACAGAGTAAGTGTGGAATGCCCCTTTGTGTTGATAACCGTGAGCCCTTGACTGACAGAGGCAAAGGATCGATTTGACAGATTAAGGTCTTGTAGCTCCAGGCCATGTGAACTAGAGGCTTGTGACCTCAAGATTTAGATCCCAAAAATTTAATAGCACTAGATACTCAGATCTGAGGCTCATTACTCTGGACCTTGAGTGCCAGAAGTCCACACCCAACAGCAATAAGCATGCCATCGGTACTAGTTCCTTCTAGTCGTAAGTATCAGGACTCCTAGCTCTTAACATAGGTCTTTAGTCTCAGGTGTTGGGGTCCTCAGCTCCTAAGGTCTGGCAGCTTCTTGGACTTCATGAGTGAACAGGGTCTTTACCTCTTTTCTTTGCCTTCTGATCTAGTGCTCTGCCTCTCCTCACCCTCTCCATACTACCATACTCCATTATCTCAGCTATGTTCCTCAACAGTTTCTGAACTACTTCCGCCTCCTTACTGCTGTTGTTGCAACACTCTTAGAGAGGAAGAAAGCCTGTTTCTTGGCTTAGGTGGATTTGGTCCAAAAACTAAGATTTTGGAAACTCTAGAGCCCACCAATTCTCTTGGAAACAGTGGCTCCCAGATTTGTTGTTTAGAACCTTGAAGAAGGATGGCTGATGACAGCAGCAGAGCAAGGAAGACATAGAAAGTCAGCTCACAGCATGAAGAGAGGAGACCTGAAAACTAGGTATCCCTCTGGCCTTCTTGACTGTCCTATTATGCCTAGAGTCTGACCAACAAGGGACCATGTGAGTTGAGACATTTATGTTTGGCCGAATTGAATGGGTGCAGAGGGAATTGGTTGGGTGATTGGGTGGGTGGAAGATAAAGTAAGGCTCAGGAAGAACCCACCATCAAGAGAAAATAAAAACAAAAATAGAAATCAAAAAAATAAAAATATAGTCCAAGAAGTTTGAAAATACGAACCAGAAAGTTAGGATAGCAAAGGCAGGTAGTCCAAGCAAACCTGGGATCAGTCATTGTCTTGGGAATCTTTTAATATTCACATCCTGGTTGTGTGTATGTGGGGTGGGTATGAGGTGTGTTGGAAGAAGGAAAGGGATGATGTATTTATATTTTAATTAAAAAATAATTAAAATGTATTACAGCTTTTATGCTTGACTCAGGCACATAACTAGTAACTTAGCTTATTTGAAGGAAAATTAATCATTAAAGGTTGCTTACAGTAATGACCTATGATTAATATTAACATTTCACATTATTTAACAGTGATTAATTCCTAGGAAAATACCTAGAGAGAAAGAGAATTAAACTCAATAGTCTGAAGATTCATTGAATATGAATACATAGGAAATTTTTTATTGTTTTCACTGTACTCAATTTTGTCAACCTCAAAAGGCTCTTTAATTTTTTTCTTCAACTCCTAATTTAAAAAAAGAAATTTATATATTTTAATATAGGCACTGAGCAAGCAAGAGCATCCTTTCTTTTAGTAGAGCTCATTCAGTGCTTACTGAGACTATTCTGTACCAAGAACTGTCCTTCACACTAACACCACAGAAGTGAGTGAAATAAGAGTTTGATCTCATGGGTACACAGTCTCGGGACAAAAGAAAGACCAGTTCTCCAACTAGAAGCATTGAAGAGGCCTCTTCTCTTTTACCATCTGTCACATTTTATTATTCTTTGAAATTTATCATCTTAGAGAATTTTGTGGACCAGTTCTTGCATCTCCACAAGACCCATCCCTTAGACCTTTCCTAAAAGTTGACAACACTGTATTTTGCTTGTTTCCTCACTGTTTCTGAACTGCTTCTCATCAGAAAGGTTATCATTTGCCTTGACACCTACAGTCAAGTAATATACTTAGCACAGAGAAGCCACGTCCTAGTGTTTAATGGATAAGTGAAAGAACAAAATACTCTTACGACTTTTCATATTTTGAAATGAATAGGAGTCACTTACATAATAGAAAGCAGAAGTAGTAACATCCTAATACTAAAAAAATAATTAATCAACAATACACAAATAATAATTTATTGATAATGTTCCATGTGATAGTGTAGTGTTATAACTAAGCTAGATATTTCTGTTCCCACTTTTTAATCACATCAGAAAAACACAAAGTATATTTAGCCAAGGACTTACATATGCTACAGGGTCAAGTTGGATCCATGAATATTTATAAAGTCAGGATTTGTTCTACTTAACCAGTATAAAAAATTTAATTTGCATATGCATGGAAAAAAGTCTCCAACTAGGCTCTCTAATTGTTGCTTTGACATTAAACACGTTCTCTGGGGACATGTCCTCAGTTCTGTGTGTGAAGTAGGAACCTAGTGGAGTTATAAAAGCTTATACTGCCCCTTAACACAAAATTGTTTTTGGAATAAAGGAATAGCCCAAATTAATATTTTATTTTCCCTGTTTAATTACTTGTGTCTCTTATTCAAAGTACAAGGCAAGTTTTTTTGTTTGTATAACATGTAGTTATACAAACTCTATAACTGTAGTAAGTTCCTTACTTCATTCATTGGAATGAACTTTAAAACTGTCATTTAATTACGTTAGAGACCAGAGTAATGTTTTCCTATGACATTATTTAGACTTCAAAATTCTTTAGATTGAGGGGAAATCCCACTCAGATCTTGCCAACGCATCTGAATTTGCAAATAACATTTAATTGTTTGGAGTTTGGGAAGAACATATGCTTGGAAAACCATACTGTTCCTGAAATGAAGATAACATTTAATGTTAATCTGTAATTTATAAGAAAACTTTTGAACAAAAAAATGACAGGAGATGCTGAACACTTCCTTGTTACAATTTTGTGGTGTTTATATGAGCACATAGCAGTGTGTTTACTTCAATAATTACTGGGGGAAAAAACCACAGGGCATTGAGTAATTCATGATTTAATTAAGAATATCAACATCCATACATGTCATGCCTAACTTAATCACAACATAAAAATTCAAACCTTACAAATAAAGACGGGACTTGGAAGATGGTATATGACAACCATGCATTTACAGCTAGAGTCTCTGGGGAATCAGCCAAGGACAGTTGGAGAGCAGCCATCCCATGATGGTGGAAAGTAACTAACTGATTTCAGTACCAAAGAAAGAATGGAAACTTTAGGAAGCTGAGCAGAAGGTGAAGGACTCCAGAGAAGATTCCATAGCACTCAGCCCCAAATAGGGAGTGGAGGGAGTGCAAATGCAGGTGGCTTAAGATAAAGAACCACAGAAATAAGAACTATATCCTCAACACCGGATACTTTAAAAAACAAAAAACAAAAAAAGGAGAGAGAGAGGGAAAGACAAGCCTTGAGGGAGAGATGCAAATATGAACACAAATAATGGGCAGAGTCAGACCACAAATGTGCTGTCAGAGGGCTAATAGAGACAATGGGGAACAGAGACTCAAAAATCTGACCAACAGGGGCTTGTCACGCTGAGCAGGTCTGCAGTCCAATTAAACTAGAATCTTGGTATCTGTGTACCAGAGATTTACAAAGAAAAAAAATCCTTTCTCCTAGAGCTGGAGAAGGGAGTATTGAAAACAAAACAAAACAAAAAACTATTGCTGAATCAGCCACTGGTTGAGGACTCTAAATATAAAGGACTCTCCCTATAGAACCCATTCTAGGAACCCAAGACAAATGCCAGGGGACCATATATACACTTAAATCTAGTCTGAAGACCCTTTCAGATATAAAGGGAATATTCAGCCAAAAACTTATAGTTACTATGTGATAGACTTCTATTCTGAACTACAGATGGAAGGAGATTCACTATTTCCCTAGAAAAGGGCTAAGCCGTGATATGAGCTTACAGGTGCCAAGTCCAAGGCTTGCCAGTACCTATACAGTACCTAGAGAGAGGATATGCCTAAAGTAGCAAAAACCTACTGCCCAACTGAAAAATCTACCTCTGTGGTTGCTGGGCCAACAACACAAACATCAACACAGGAAATGTGAAAACACAAAGGACCTTCTTTCATTAAGAGATACCAACTTAAGTAATAAAAGGAAAACAATAAATAAAGGCAGCCCCTCCCATTGTACCCAAGAAAGTAAATACATAGAGAAAAATCTGTACCTAGTTTTCTGTCCTTTTAGACTTCCCTTATTTAATACCTAGTGTTATAGACCAGCTTTGTCCTGTCCTATTCCATTTCCCATTTTGAGATCATCTGTTCCATAGGGTGTGGGCTAGTACAAGTCCTGAGTCTCCTGACTCTCCTGGTATTGTTTTATGTTGTCTTCCTTTATCTCTTACTCTTTTCATTCACTGATGCTATCTTATCCCCTCCTTTTACTTATTTATCTCCCCTCCTATTTTCCTTTCTTCTCTTCATTTTCCTCTACTCCTTTAACATATATCAACCCTCTTACTCTGATTATTTTCTTTCCATCCTAAATCTTGACAAATAATAACTCAGTACACATTTATACTGTCTTCCTTTCCCAACTTCAAAAATATTAATAAAACAGGTAGTATTTTTATTTGGTTAGTGGGCCTAACCATCAGTCATATTTGCTTCCTTAGTTTGTATTCTAATCTCATAGTAGTCCCGGGCATTTTTTCTGGTGTCCTGAATGCATGAGCTGTTAGGATTAGCTACTTAACTGTAAGCCAGTCCAGAGACGAGGAGCTAGACCTCAACCTTCTAAAACGTAGTCTTGCTTCAAAGGTGACTTTTGAAAATCCACAAGATGTGCAATTCCCAATAATGAAACACAAGGAGCGTGAATAATCAAATCAATATTTCTCCACAGTAATAGATTAAGAACGCAGTGAATAACAGAGAGTTAAAGGGAAATATTATAGGAATAGTCAATGAAATGGTTCTTAAACAAGTTTGACAATTTCCTGGTGGAGGAAACTAAGGTGGGGAAGGGAGGGAGGAGGAGAGAGAGACAGAGAGGAAGAGAGGGAGAACTTGAGTTAAAATAATTAACCATGAAATGTAAGAAATTACAAAAGATACCAATGAAACTCAAGAGCTCATTCAGGCACACTTTGAAGATGTTTAAATAAATGGGAGAAATCTAAATAATCTAAATACATTTCAGTAAAATATTATATAAGCTGACAATATAAGCTTATTATATTAAATAAGCTTCTCCATGGCATGGTTAAAGGGGAGGCTTTTATTGCAGACATGAGAGAGACAATACCCAAAAGCATCTAGAAGAGTCCAGGTCAGAGAGAAAAAAGTCGACTGAACATGACAGACTGGACTTGCCATGAGAGAAGCAGGAGAAAAGCAGAGAGAAAGGAGGGGAGGTAGGGAGGGAGGGAGGGAGAGAGAGAGAAACACACACACATATGATATATATTATATTTAGAGAGAGAGAATCTAAAATAGCAGGGTTATAAGGAGAATAAGTAACTGAAGGAGGAAAGTCCATGAGCTGGAGGGAATTTAAGGTAGAGGAAGTAAGAAGGCTAGGAGATTAGCATGGGCTTTGAAGTGTGTAACGGGTACTTATGATACTGAGGGAGTTTAGTGGCCAGCATGGGCTTTGGTACACTAATAGGCACCACAGGTAGCCCTTTGTTCCTCTTGCCAGTGTGGAGATGACTTCTTTTGATAAAAAAGAACCTGTTTTACAAGTTCCTGAGGAATTCTTGGTAGTCTCTTATAAGAAATACTTTAAAAGTCTCCTATAGTTGAGCCTATTTCTGGATGGTTGAACTGCCTTGTGGAGCTTGGGGAACTGGAGTCTCCTTTGGACCTAATACATATGACTTATGAAAACCAAGCCAAATAGGACATAAACAATGAGCAAAGAAGTTGAAGCTATACTAAAATGATCCCCAACTGAAAAAGGCCAAGTCTTAAAATTCTACTGCATCTTTATTAAATCTACTTGATGAACATGGATGCAAAAATTCTCAGTAAAACATTTGCAAACTGAATTGGATAATATATTAAAAGATAATTCACAAAGTCCAAGCTGACTTCATTCCAGGAATGCAAGCATGGCTCACAGCAAATCAAGAGTTAAATAGACTCAAGGAGAGAAAAGCAAAGAGCATCTCTATAGGTAGAGAAGAGGCCCTTGACACAGTTCCACATACATTGAAGATAAAATGCTGAAGACTGGGAACATAGTTCAAAACAATAAAGACTGTTTACGCAAACATGCAACTAACATTATACTCCCTAAAGAAAGTATCACAATTATTTCACTAAAATTAGGGCTAAGACAAGGATGTTAATTGTCTTGACTTTTTCTCAAGACTGTGTTAAATCTTAGTTATAGCAATAAGACATGATTAGCATTTTAAAGTCTAGTTTCTTCAGTTCTTTATATATTTTGGAGATCAGACCTTTGTCTGTTGCAGGGTTGGTGAAGATCTTCTCCCCGTCAGTAGGCTGCCTTTTTGTCTTGGTGACAGTGTCCTTTGCTTTACAGAAGCTTCTCAGTTTCAGGAGGTCCCATTTATTCAATGTTGTCCTTAATGTCTGTGCTGCTGGGGATATGCGTAGGAAGTGCTCTCCTGTGCCCATCTGTTGTAGAGTACTTCCCACTTTCTCTTCTATCAGGTTCAGTGTGTTCAGCCTGATATTGAGGTCTTTAATCTATTTGGACTTGATTTTTGTGCATGGCGATAGATATGGATCTATTTTCATTCTTCTACAGGTTGACAACCAGTTCTGCCAGCACCATTTGTTGAAGATGTTATCTTTCTTTCATTGAATACTTTTAGCTCCTTTATCAAAGATCAGGTGTTCATAGGTTTGTGGGATAAAATCTGGGTCTTCTACTCTATTCCATTGATCGACTTCTCTGTTTTTATGCCAATACCAAGCTGTTTTCAATACTGAAGCTCTGTAATAGAGTTTGAAGTCAGGGATGGTAATGCCTCCAGAAGTTCCTTTATTGTATAAGATTGTTTTGGCTATCCTGGGTTTTTTGTTTTTCCATATAAAGTTGATTAATGTCCTCTCAAGATCTGTGAAGAATTTCTATGGGATTTTAATGGGGATTGCATTGAATCTATAAATTGCCCTTGGTAGAATTGCCATTTTTACTATGTTGATCCTCCCAATCCAAGAGCAAGGGAGATCCTTCCATTTTCTGGTATCCTCCTCAATTTCTTTCTTCAAGGACTTAAAGTTCTTGTCAAATAGATCTTTCACATCTTTGGTTAGAGTTACCCCAAGATATTTTATGCTATTTGTGGCATGAAAAGAAATGACAGATATATAAATAGAAACAGAAATTGTCAAAGCATTCTTATTTTCCAGATGATATCATCCTACACATAAAAATACTTTGAAGACCCCCATCGATAAACTGCCTGAGTTTGATGATCTGAGATTCTAACATTTCATACATAAACTAACAGAAAATTCTGGGTGCTAGAAAGGTCAGATTTGCTTCCATCTTTGGCTGTCATGTCTTAATGAGCATCTCTGCCATCTCAGCCCACTGCTGTGTTTTCTCCCCTGTGAAATATACACCAGCAATTTCTTCCTTATGGATCCCACAGAAGAATACTGCAACTAAAATAAGAAAAGGAAAGATAGCATGCTTGTGTAAACTTGACCTTCTATTTGTGGTTATCTCCAGCTGTGCTTTAACAAAATCCCTGAAGAAACACATGGCTTATGATTTACTTTCTGGAATTCTATTCTAAGTCATCTCCCTATGACACCCAAGTACCAAAAGTTCCATCTCTGCTTCACACTGTGAGCCCCAGCTCTGCTTCACACCTTGACACCACAGTTCTGCTTCATATAGTGTCACAACAGTGTTCAGAGGTCTCAGAACTCACTGGTCTGCCACTAGAACTTGGTACAAAGGAGATTCTTTGTGTCTTACTGGGCTGGTGTGAGTTGTAAATGAGATATTTTTATGAAAACCCTTATTGTATAGACTTATTAAATTTACTAGCTCAACTCTACAAAACTGAAAATGTTCCACAATGGATCTTTTTTGCTTTGTCAATGTTAATAAACAGAATTATTTTAAGTAAAATTCATATATTTGGCATTTAGTATGTCATAATCAAAACAAGAGCTAGATGGTATTTTTACAGTCTGTTGAATTGTACCATTAATATCTTTGCTACCTCTGTAAAGTTGTTTATCATTTTGACAAGTATGAGTATATAGGATAAGCAAGTTACAAAAGCAGAATGGCCTTAACATTGGTTGGTGTTTTAAATTGGCGTGGATGTACAAAAGTATTTGGCCTCCACAATAAATACTACAGGGTTATTTTGATTTAATTATCGTAGTTAATAACAAAAGTGTTTTGCCTGACAGATAACAAAGCTAAGTTTTTATTTTTTATCCTTAGATCACATTGTTATATTTGCCATGGCTCTTAAGCCACAGCCAGCCTGTTTTGGATTACAGAGACTCTAGGATAAAGGTCGGCTCTTTTTATCTGATGCTTAGTCTCCGGCCTTGTTTTGATTTTTTTTTTTAACCAGGATGATGCATAAGATTTTGGAGTTGGCTAAAGATTCTTCAGACTTAGAAGCAAAGGAAAGAGGGGATTAAGATGATCTGATTTTAATTTAATCTTTATTAAGCACACAAACTATTCCAGAATTATTGGAAAAGATCAAACTAGAATATCCTCAGGACAACTGGTTTTGCCCATTATGATTTTAGAAAAACCATTCAATGTCCCAGAAGTCCTGTTCCCTTATAAAAAAGGTGACTAAGTCTCACTAAGAACAGTTTATCACTGCTCACGTTTGGTTAATGGGAAACTTGCTGTGGTAGACCTTTATGTTTCATTCCTACCTGTCCAGATTCTTTTCACTGACCAAACTGTCATTCGTGGTACCTTAGTATCTCCAAAAATAATGAATATTTAACCACATACTAGAATGTTGGAAGTTGTAGATAGGAATAGTATATCATTTCTATATGCTTACAATACTGTATAAATGCATAATGTTCTCAGCAGTTGAGATATTGGCCAGTGCTCATTTCTTTCTATCACCAGCCATGGGAGTCAGTGCATCTTTGATAGTAAGCCCCTCACCTAGAGGCAATTCTGCTTGCATTGAGTGTGTATTCTCACTGGCAAGGACTTGTCATACCCAATAAGAATCTCTTGATCTTTGGAGTAGCCATATCAATTTCCCTGGACGAAGATCATTAACAACCCTTTAATTTGATGTTACAATTCCACTCCACTGTGTTGTCACTATAAGCCAGCCTCACTGACCCTTTTATTTCTTGAAAAGGCTAGACAATTTTCCATCTGGGCCCTGTTTAAATTTTAAAACATTAGTTCTCTCTCTCTCTCTCTCTCTCTCTCTCTCTCTCTCTCTCTCTCTCTCTCT
>NC_022027.1:49034810-49041592 GCF_000317375.1 Microtus ochrogaster
ATATGCTCTTCCCCCATACCTTTCTACAGCTGCCACATTATTTAGATTTCAACTAAAGCATGTCCTCCTCTAGGAGACTTGACTCCTTTGTACTTTTGTTTAGGTTCTTTCTATTCAGTATCGTCTTTTCCTACTACATAGTCATCCCCTGAGATCATCTGTTTACGTACTTTGGTTCCTTCTTTACCAGTGGAAAGAAGTCTACAGAGAGCATGTGCCTTGTTTCATCAATGTCTGGAACAGGGACTTTCTCATGGGCTCTCTATAAGTATGGGTCAAACAGAAAACAAATGCAATGGCCAAACGCTCATCCCTTTCTTTTGTAGTAGGCTAATGTTGTGGGAGGTCCTTCTGTATATGTGCTGCTTTTACTGGTTAATGAATAAAGCTGTTTTTGGACTGCACAGTGCAGACTAGAGCTAGGCAAGGAAAACTAAACTGAATGCTGGGAGAAAAAGGGCAGAGTCGGGAGAAGCCATGGAGCTTTCACCGGGGACAGAAGCCGTACAGTCACAAGAGGAGAAGGACACAAGTTGCCAGCCAGAAGCTTGCTGGTAAGCCACAAGCCTCATGGTAAAATATAAAATAAGAGAAATGGACCAATTTAATATGTAAAAGCTTTATAAGAATATGTTATAGTCTTTGGCCAAGTAGTGTTTTTAGTAATATAGTTTCTGTGTGATTATTTCATTCTCTAAACAGCCAGGACAAGTGGCCCTGTGTCAACAGGCTAACTCCAGTGTTAATCATCCTGCCCTGAATCCATTCAATACTAAGTAATAATAATGTCAGATATTTCCTACCTCATAGCAGTGCTTTTGTAACTAATAACTTTAACCATCCACCCAATTCCCTGTATTTTTCATCCCAGGTAAAGCCTGCCTATCCATCTGCTTATTGACTACTAGATGGGGCATGTGGTGGTTTGAATGGGAGTGGCTCCCATAGGCTCATATATTTGAAGGCTTAGTCACCAGTTAGTGGCATTGTTTGGGAAGGATTAGGAGGTATGGTTTTGTTGGAATAGGCATGGCATGTTGAAAGTGGTGTACCCCTGGAGTGGTCTTTGGGTTTCAAAAGCCCATGCCAGGCCCAGTGTCTTTGTCTCTGCCTAGTGCATGTGATTAGGATGCAAAACTCTCAGCTACTTCTTCAACATTGTGCCTGCTTGCCTGCTGCCACACCCCCCACCATGATGACAATGGACTATCTGACACTGTATGCTTAAATGCTTTTTTTTATATAAGTTGGGTTGGTATGGTGTCTCTTCAAAGCAAAGAACAATAACTAAGATAGGCACCAGAACATTCTTCTTTTCTTCATTATCTCAGCTTTCCCTCAAGCTTGCTACGTAGCTGAAGATGAACTTGAACTTATTATCACCCTTCCTCCACTCCTGAGTGTTGATATTTCATGCATGTATCACCATACCCAGTTTATGTAATGCCGGGATTGAACGCAGGACTTCATGCTTGATAATCAGCAATCTATCAAGTGAGCGACAACATCTCCACATCTTTTGCTCAGATAGTCTATGTTTCTCAATACAATATGTTTCCCAACTCTAAAACCTTAGGCAAGAAGGTAATCACTGAGCATTTCTAAGATGCTTAATTGTCATGATTTGTTTAGCCACTCAGTTCAACAAGCATGCCTACTATGTGTCAGGTACTTTGCAAACACTGGGAGCAGATTAGTAAACAAGGTAGAAATCTGGCCTCAGACAGCAGTTTCCTATGAGGTATTGGCAGCACTAGCTAAAGGATAAATTCATTATTTTATTTTATTTTTTAAACAAAAAAAACCAAGCTATCTTTTTTTTCATTTTACATACCAACCTAGTTCCCACTCCCTCCCCTTCTCCCATTCCCTCCACCTACCCTCCTACTCAACCCCCCAGCCACTCCTCAGAGAGGGTAAGGCATTGCTTTAAGGAAGGTTCAAGGACCTCCCTTGAGGACTGAGCAAGGTATTCATCCAAAGAAAATGGGTTCCCAAAAAGCTAGTACAAGCAGTAGGGATAAGTCCTGGTGCCACTGTCAGTGACCCCTTAGACTGCCACAGCTGTACAATTGTCACCCACATTCAAAGAGTCTAGTATGGTCCTGTGCTGGTTCCTTCCTTGTCTGACTGGAGCTGGTGAGCTCCCATTAGCTCAGGCAGATTGTTTCCGTGGGTGTCCCCATCATGGTCTTGACCTCTTTGTTCGTATTCTCACTCCTCCTATGTTTCAACTGGACTTTGAGAGCTCAGTCCAGTGCTCTGCCGCAGGTCTCTGCCTGTTTCCATCAGTTGCTGGATGAAGGTTCTATGGTGACAGGCAGCAGCAGCAAGCAGGCAAACAAGAGAGCAAGCAGTTCTGCAAAAGTGGGTTTTGAAGGAGAAAAAGTGGGAGTCTCTGCTAGAGTGCGTGGGAAATCCTGAGTGGACACATTAGCCAAATAATGAAATTTGCTTGTTGGACCTTGGGTGTTTGTGTCAGGAATGAATTAGTGGTCAAGAAAGGGGATGGACCATGGGTGCTAGTTTTAGGAATGTGATCTAACAGATTTTTAGCAAGGGAAAGGGGCAAAGCCTGTCAGTGTCAGGTTTACCATGGCCAGGCCTGTTAGGGAGCCAGTCACTGTGAACACTTAGGTTATACCATCACTTGGCTATTATGAACAGTGCAGCAATAAACACAGATATGTGTGTATCTTTGTAGTGAACTGACTTAGAATCCTACGGGAATGTATGCAGAAGTGACATCCTGGATAAATATGATGTTTAAAGTGCTTTTAAATTTATTAGTCAATATGGAGGAAACTCCATATTGATTTCCAGAGATGCTAAAATAGTTTGTACTCCCACCATCAGTGGATGCAGGCTGTCCATTTCCCTGCTTCCTTTCCAGCACTTACTACTTTTGTCTTGAATATCTTTTTAAGTATTCTTATTGTGGTGAGATAGACTCTCAATTTAATTTTCATCCTACTGATAGCTAATTCTGGTTTTTCAAATGTTTACTGGATATTCATATGTGCTTTTGAGAAAATGTATGTTCATTTTTCTAGCCCATTTATTGACTGGATTGCTTGTAAGTTTTGGTATTCGATTATTTCTAAGCTCTTTATTTATTATAACTTTTAATCCTATGTCAGATGCATAGCTGGCATTTTTTTCAATTTTATCTGGTCTGTTTGGTCAATACTTATCTATTGATCTTGAACTATTACTCAGAAACTCTGCCTTTCACTATATGTAGAAATGTTTACCTCTAAAAAATCAAATATTTCAGATTTTTAGGTCTTGCGTTAAGGTCCTTGATCTGTTGAATATTTTAATTAACTTTTGAACAAAGTGAGCAATAAAGATCTAGTTTCATTCTGTTCTATGATCCTAGGTGGTCTTTCCATATAGTATGCTCTCTGATTGTTATCCTCAGCATCTCAAACCTTTCATTGTATAAGCCTTTCACCTCTCTGGCTAGGCATTTCTTCCGCGTTGTTGGATAGTGTTTAAATGGGGTTATTTCTCAATTTCTCTCTTCGCATGTTTGTCACTAGCACATGGGAAAGTTACTAATTCTGTATGTTGATTTTGTTCCCTGCTACCTTTCTGATGTGTTTATCATTGTTTCCTGCAAGCAATGCAGGGAGGTAAGACTTCTCATGGGTGCTCATGCACTGACCTCCAGCACGTGTGATTCCCATCTTCTTCATAAATAGGGATTCCAAAGATATGCATCAGGTTGAGAGCCTTGCAATCTAAAGTTTACGCTGGAGCACCCGAGTCAGCTCAGTGTAACTGTCAGAGTCCTTGGAAGAGGAAGAGGTTTCCCAGTTGATATCAATAGGGAAACTAAGATGGGGGCAGACAGATGTTCTGCTGTTGGCTCTGAATGTAAAGGGAATAGTCACGAGCCAAGGCCTGTGGGCAACCTCTGGACATTAGACAAGGCAAAGAACATGGTTTCCTCCAGGAGCCTATAGACAGGAATTTGGCCATAACACTTTGATTTTAATGTAGTAAGACCCATGCCAGGTTTCTGACTCACAAAATCATAGGCTATGAATCGTATTATTGCTAAGTTGAAAATTTCATGTCAATTTATTAAACTCAAGCAGAATGCAATGGAGTGAGAAATTTAAGTCACTTTCATATATGTTCAGAGTTAGCCACATATTCACTGCAGCCAAGCATTATAAATATTGAATAATATAAATAATATCATGAATTACACATAAAAACCGATATGAAAAGTTGTGCCCCAACTTTCTAGAAGTGCGAACTTTGAGTCACCATCCTTATCAGCTGAGTCAGGAGCCCTGGGTAGGCCATGGCAATGTGTTTTACATGATGATCCTAATGCATGGTAAAGACAGGAAGCCGTTTGTTAAGATGAAGAAAGGGGAGGAAAGGGGGAGGAGAAGCGAGAGTGGAGGATATGGAGAGCAGTTTGAACATTAAAACTGTCTTCATGACAAGTGCTCCTTGCTTCTGTTCCTCAACTGACCAAAGCAAAAGAAGCATCATAAGCTCATAGAAGCTCCCCCAGTGCCAGTCTCCTCAAATTAGAGCCCAATTTTCTACTGCTTTAGGAAGTAAATTTCTCAAGATTTAGCAAAAAACAAAACTAAACACAAAAAAGACAAAATTCCTCTTTTTGTCATTCACTTTCACTCTGTCACAGTTGAAAAGTTGCTGATGGTATAATCAGTGCAATGCTTTCTTTCTGTCCTTGTACCAAAACTTCGGCAACATGGAGCAAATTGGAGACTCCACATTTTGAGGTATTTGCATGCTAGGATCTCCCCAAAACCCATTCATTTACTAGATATTTACTGGGAATCTGGCGTACACCAAACACTATTCAGTATATTGAGAATAAATAGTCAAATAAAATTCTCAATTTTATGGGCCTTATACTCCAAGGAGGGAGAAACATGTTAAAGCAAAGGAAGTAAACACCAGATAGATGGAACTGTAATGGAAATCAACATACAACAACGTGACAGAGCCTAGAATATGTTTGTTATTTTAGTTAGAATAAGGTGATAGATCAAACTTGGAAAAACTTTCCATAAAAAGACTATTTTTTGTCTGAGAAAATACCATACAAAAGGGCACACCAAATCAAGCTTGATTGTGCTTGCCTGAATTTCTAGCACTCAGATGCTCAGGGCTGCATCATGAATTCGAGGCAGACCTGGACTGCGTAATGGGTTCTAGGCTAGACTGGACTATAAGGAAACTCTATCTTCAAAAAAAAAAAAAAAAACAAGCAAAAAATTATTTTTTTTTAAAAAAAAAGATTAGAGATCATTTCTGCAATGTGACAAGCTAGAATAGAGAGAGGGCTGGAGATGATGGATAACTTATGCAAGCCCAGCACATGTGCTGAGGTAGAGGCAGAACTTGTCAACGTATTAGGATGGGCGTGGGGTGTGATGGGAAGTAATAAATCAAAGCACCTGGCCCTGGACTTGAACAATTAGGTATAGTGGCATCTTTTCGTTGGAGAAGAAAGGTTTGATTGAGGTGGTGAAACATGAGGCAGAGTCTTGCAGAAGGTGATGTGAGCCACGTGTGCCAACTCCAAGCAGGGAAAGAACATGGAAGAAAGCCATGAATCTGGCTAAGAGCAGTCAATGAATGAACAGAGACACCGAAAAGGAGAGACTCAAACCTTGAGGACTCCTACACTGCAGATGAGTAAGAACAAGAGAAGGCAATAAAGAAGTCAATGAAGCATACATGATCATGCGGACCTAAGAGGACACCAAAGCATGTGAACAGCCCGAGAGAGCCGGGCCTAACAGTTGTACCAAATGCTCTGCCATTTGAGTCAAATGGAAATTGAGACTTGACTGTCATGATGATTTTTTAAAGGAAGAAAGCATGCTTTTAGAACTGTTTTCGCAGAATGGCCAAAACAGATTGGCTTTTTCGGCTAAAGAAATACGAATCTTGCTGTAAAAAGGAAAAGATACCTTAGACTATAATTTATTGTTTCTCTTTGAAACAGTAGTTATTACGGAATCTTACATAAAAGACATCATAGAAGAAAAAAAACACTATAATTCAAGAGAAAAGAGTCAAGAAATATGCCCAAGTAGTAAAAAGCAGAGACAAACATATATAGGAAGCCTATATATTTCAGTTTTGATACTAGTGTATAAGGAAGAGCACAGAACTAGCTGTGGATAAACAGGTAGATTTTGGAAGAGGAAAATGAGGTGTTTCTGAGATTCCAGGCCAAGAAAAGTAGGTGTAAGCAAGTGTTACAGCTCTGGAGCTACAAAGGGACAGTTCTGGAGGCTGGAGCTGCAACAGGACAGCTGACTTGTTGAGAAGTCAGGCCATATCTGAAACTAAGAAAGGACAGCTCTGAAGGAAAAGGTATCATGACTTGTTGGGAAGACAGGCTATACCTGGAGCTGGGGTACAGAGGGGGCTAGTCTCCCTATAGGATGTCACAATACTGCTCCTCTCCTAGAGAGAGCCATTACAATTGAGCTCTGCTCAGTTCCCCTAAGAGAATGTTCAAGCAGAGTTTTCTGTTTCTCCTGCTCTGCTCAGCTCTGGCCCAATGTGTTACTTCTTCTGCTTCCTTCTGCTGAAGGGGAAGCCCCTGCAGAAATGTAGTCATCTCTCTGGCTCAGGTGAAAAGTTGTTACTTTTTTTCTGCTCAGCTACCCTAAAGGTTCTTCTCCATGTCTGTTAAGTAAGCTCTTTGTCCAAAACTTTTAAGAAAGAGCTGGGTGGTGGTGACCTTTAATTCCTGCACTCAGGAGGTAGAG
>NC_022027.1:49041692-49042712 GCF_000317375.1 Microtus ochrogaster
GATTTGGGAAAGAGAAGTCCAGAAGAGTGGCTGTCTCTGCCAGGATGGGAAAAGGCAACTAACAATTGATCAGGCAGAGGGACTTATATAGGGCTTCTCAGGGGTGGAATTTTTCCAGGGAGAAAATTTTCTGTTCAGGGACTGGTTAGTTTTCCTGCTCAGGGATTGGTTGGTTTAGCTGCTCAGGAACAGAGTTGGCTCTGGTATTTCAGTATTTCCTTCACTGACCCTTTTTAGCACTTTGGTTCTAGTTTGGGGGCCAGGGAATATTTCTTTTGCTGGCTCTGGTTCCAAGGCTAATAGTTTTCCTTAGCTCTGGTTTCAGAGTCAGGGTGTGTTTCTTAGGTTCTGGGTATGGGGCTAAAGTGTTTCTTTCACTGCCTCAGGTTTCAGATCCAGGGTGTGTTTCTTTTACTGGCTTTTGGTGCAGGTCAGAGCACTAGATTCTGTGGTTTAATGGATTTGTTGGTTTCTTTGGTTGGCCCTTTTACCCTACAGTAGGTATTCATAGAAGGCAGAAAAGTTGCCCCATTGAGAAGCACTTTATCTATACCCATGTGTGTACATTTCATTCACCTACCAATCCTGGTACCAAAGAAATTTGATTTTGTATTCTATCTTCACTCTTTGCAATGAAGTGAGATCTACAATTTACTCATTCTTTCCATAATTCTCTTTTTATCCATAGCCATTTATTTCTTATGTATCTATTGTATATATGGTGTACATGCATGTATGTATATCTATTGCATTTGTTTGGGGGCATGTGTGTGCAGGTGTGTGTGTGTGTGTGTGTGTGTGTGTATTGATATTGGGTGTTTTCATCAATTACTCTTTACTCTATATATCGAAGTGCATCTCTTATTTGAACACAACAGAGTTCACCGATTTGGCCAGTATTAACTAGCCAGCTTGCCCAAGAAAACTGCCCCTGCCTCTGCCTCTGCCTCTGCCTCTGCCTCTGCCTCTGCCTCTGCCTCTGCCTCTGCCTCTGCCTCTGCCTCTGCCTCTGCCTCTGCC
>NC_022027.1:49042812-49050748 GCF_000317375.1 Microtus ochrogaster
TGCCTCTGCCTCTGCCTCTGCCTCTGCCTCTGCCTCTGCCTCTGCCTCTGCCTCTGCCTCTGCCTCTGCCTCTGCCTCTGCCTCTGCCTCCAGAGCACTAGGATTATGCAGGAATCACTTACCTGGAATTTTTGTGGGCATTGAGGATTCGAACTCTTGTTCTCACCCTGGTACAAGAAGAATTTTACTATCTCCCATCCCTGTAAATATTTATTCTTACAGCAATATTTTAGGTAATCAAAAATATTTCTTTGGTGTTGAGTTTGGAATTTCAATATTCATTTTAGAGTAACTTTTTCCTTTGCAATAGCATCTGTTTAGCTTTTGAAACATTGTTTGAGATAAGTCTTTTTATTAAACTCTTTGGAAAAATCTTAGTTTTAGTGAAAAGCATAGTGGGCATGAAGCACAATAGCTAATGCTTTCTACTTGGGAAAATAAAATTTAATTTTGCACAGATATCTTGGGTTGGATCAACACACTGTAAGCTCCATTGAAAGAGCTTTATAATTTGGATTTGAAAAGTAAATCTCAGTTTATATATAAATTTGACCATCTCATTATTTTCTTTATAACACGTGGAGTTAATACAAGTTTTAAAAAATTCTTATGTATTTTTGCACGTCATTTTCTTTCAATCAAACCTCCAGACCATTTTCAATTCTAATGGCAAGGGCAAATGATCTTAAAGGATTCCTTTCATTGTATGTCATGCAAAATATATAAGCATAAGAACTTATCCAGGACACTTTGAATATCCCTTACAAACCAGAAGCAAAAACTAACATCAGTGAGTTCCCTCAGAAAGCAAATCTTCAATTACTGAGAACAAACAAGTGTACTATATGTGACACTCTTAGTGGGTCACCTTGCAAAAATGGCCACAGTTCTCCAGCCTCTCCCCTTTGGAGTACCGCTCAACAGCATCCTTGCCAAAAGAGGATGAAGTCACTCCCCCTGCCTCCAAAATCTGGACTAGACTGTAAGCGACTTTAGCCAACTGGACGTAGAAGACAGTGTGGTCCTTCTGAGTCTGATTTCTAGGGGGAAGACAAAGAGCTGTTTTCAACAGCCCCAAGATGCGTGTGGGAAATGAGACTCCATCCAAGTCAAAAAACATAGAATTAAAATTCAATTATCAGCATAGAAATTTCATACAGTAATCTGTTTTGAAGAAATTTATTTTTTCATTCCTTTTGAAATGTCTGAAAGCAGTGCTGATCCCCGAAGAACTATGACTGTATCAGCAAAAATTGTTTCTCTTTTGAATTAAAAAAAAAAAATGTCCTTCGATTAATGATTTCTTAGCACATTTCCCAGTTGTAAAGCTCCAGTGGAACATTCCTGCGTTCTTCTGCGGGAGGCAGTGACGGTCTCCAAGGGGCAGCACAGACACTCAGCTCTGAAGGCCTGCTTGCGTGTCAGCACCGCAGCGAGCTGTTAAGCGTGCTCTCACGCTCTGCTCCATTTCTGGGACTTGGGCTCCGTGGCCTCATGCTCCCATCTCAATGTATCAGGTTCATATCTCCTCATTAGTACTTGGCAGGAGAAACTAGGCAACACATGTCCCCGGCTTAGAACACGTTTATGAGATTGTATTTTAATCCACTTCTGGGAGAAGACAAGCAGCCAAAGACCTAAGTGATACATTAACAGACTAAATTTGACTTTAATTCATCTTTTTCCAATATATGAAAAGCCAGGAGGACCTAAGTATTCACCTTGGGAGTCTTTTCATTTAACACCTGTTGGCTTTTGAGGTTACAGACTATCACTGAGATCTCAGACACCACATTCTTAAGTCTGTGTCTCAAACCCCACTTCTATATCAGGAAGGAACATACACGGATATTCTCAATTGCTTGTTACAGTGGAGATACATGAAGATATATATATATATTTCCTACTTTATATTAGTGGTCAATTAAAACCCAGTGTTTTTCTGCCTAGTTGGCTGGTAAATGCAGGTCACTATATCTAGCCTTAAATGTGTCGTTCAACCATCATGCACTTTGATTCTACCTCGACTGTTTCTAGAGAACATTAAGAATTCTAATGAAAATGTGTATTTTGAAATTCTTTTATAAATGTACCATCACTTAATATAGCCCTTTCCTATATAAATTATAGCTTTTACATATCTTTTGGGAAATTAACTGTGATTTTTAAAAATGGTATTAGAAAGCCAGGCGTTGGTGGCTCACACCTTTAATCCCAGCACTCTCGAGGCAGAGGCAGGATCTCTGTCTGCAAAGTGAGTTCCAGGACAGTAAGAGATGTTACACAGAGAATCCTTGTCTCAAAAAAACACATTTGTTTATTGATGATTCCATTTCTAAAAAATGCAGCAAAGGCAACTGATAGACAGCAAGTGAATTCACGACTTCCTGAGACTGACGGGATGGCGATATTAGTGAGTTGTCCCAGAGGATCTGCTTGGTGTCATGGAAACCACCAAAACCTGGACAGTTGTCCACAACTTTGTGAATTTGCTGAAAAATAATTGAGCTATGCACTTACAATTTAGGAAAAGTTTGATGTTATGTAAACTCTACCCTATATACCACTGGAATAAAAGTGCAGAAAATGTAAGCAGAGGGAACCAAATAATTCTTGAAAAACACAAGGCTCGGAACAGCAAAGCTGTTGGTTGCTGATCTATGCCACCCCGGGGCAGAAGAAGTCCATGAGCCTAAGGGAGCACTCATGTCCTATTCTAGCTGTTCAATGGCTAGAATCCACAGCTTCATCTTCAACTGCATCTGTTTTATACATGTATAGCAATTTAAATATCAAAACGTCTTCAATTTTCCTTCGAGAAGGACTAAATTTAGCGGAAGAAATGAAGCATGCTCAGTTACCTCAACTATGCACCTCTAGGGAAGGGAGTCTGGTGTGACAAGTCTCTTCCTCTGTTGAAATAAGAGCGGCAGGGGCTGCGTCCCCAGCACCCTGCCGCCCACATGGCTAGCTTGCTGGCCTGGATTAATTAAATTCGCCTTCATTCCTCCCATCTCAGATGCTGACCAAGTTAACACAGACCCTGACATAGAGGCCATAGAAATAGAAACAGTTAGAAAAACAGCAGGATTTTCTAAGATAGGATTGATTTAGATTTACAGTGGGCTAGGCTTTGCTGAGTACTTAGCAAAATTGCCTTGTTTAATTTAAACAGCAGTTTTCAAGACAAGTGCTAACTCATTTTATTATAAAGGAAACTAATTCTTAAAAAGTGTAACCTACCAGAATGGCACTGCAGGCAGATGGTAGGGCCAGCATCTAAGATCTGGTCTCTCTTTTGCATTGTACACCCAATAAGAACATGGGCATCACAGGAAGCCAACCCAAGTCTTACTGTTGGTATTGTATTCTGTCTGTGCATACAGGGACCCTTACTCAGAATCCCAGTGTGCTTAGTGCCCACACTGATAAAACAAGGGAAGTAAGGCTACCTAGACATTATATAATTTTTAGTATTTCTTTGAACTATCATGCAGATTAATGAGCTTCTTTGGAGTACATTTGTATACACCAGGTCCTTGTTTTTCCCGCTTCCCTTCTCCCCTCCCTGTCCTTGCCCAGCTCCTGCTGACCACTTTTCTTCCCATTGGTCCTCTTCTGGACGCTTGCCACAGGCATCCTGTGCCACTGCTCTCCTTCCCTTGGGGTTTCTCTATCCCCTACTGTAGTCTCCTTCCCAGCTCCTTGACCTACACCCATACCCACTGCACACTCTTTAGAGGACTATGTAAGATATGGAGTACAAAACCCAATGTGCTTCGGCCTCTCAATGAGAGCAAGTAGTATTTGAAGTACGAGTCATGGTTGCTCTTTCAACCTTATTATTTCTCAGATTTATCATGAGGCTAAACGTGAGCAGTGAGCGTTCAGTCCTGACTTGGTACCTGCAGGACAGAGCTGGGCTTCAAGGCTGTGCTGTCCTTTTTGGGTCTTTGCTCTTTAAGCACAACCTCGTTTTCTTGCCAATGTATTTTAGAAGTTATGTTTTTTGATTTAACCTGGAAATTTTATGTGCCTTCACCACAAAAATGAGTAATATATCTAGTCTGTCATTGTGCTGGTAGACTATTTCTCAGTGGTAGAAAAACATACAGGCACACACACACACACACACACACACACACACACACGGGGGAGAGAGAGAGAGAGAGAGACAGACAGACACAGAAATAGACACAGACACAAACACACAGAAAGATTTTCCTTTCCTGGTTTAGAGGTCCATTCAGAAAATAAAGGTTTCATTAGAACATCTTTCTCGTCTTTTATTTCTAATGTGACTGACCTCCCCTCAGGAGTGTGGTAACCCTGAAGACAAGTCCAGTCAATCTAGAAACACAAATGCCATACCAGCAGCTGTTGCTCATGGCCTTGTCTAAGTAGAAGCTGAAAAACAAGCTATTGGTTGAGCAGCATAAGAGTCTCAGAAAATCTGGACTGATTCAAAATTTATGCTTAAGAAAGGGAAACTAAATAACACCAATCATAAAGAAATCTATACTACCTTACCAAGAGGCTATGTGGGAAAACTTGAGGGAGTAGTGTGCTGAAATAATGCCAAGATGCACAGAGGAATAGCAGTGAGTGCTGGCTCATCCTGACATATCAATGGGTGTGAGGTTAACTTGTCAGATACTTTCTCTCTTTTTGCAGCAAGACCCTGCTTTTGAATCCTCCTCAGCTGTGTTTTTGGTACCCAGCAACCTGACAACCAGAATGGACAGCAGGGTATCCTCTCAGCAGAATAACAAGTCATGGAAATCTCTGCTCTGTTCTGTCATTCTGCAGCTGGGGTATTGTTAGCAACATCTTTTCTTAGATGCAATGGGGAAAATCCCTCCAGTTTCTAGCTTTATTCTTTCTGGAAATACAGATACCTAAGTCAACTATCTTAGTTTACTGCCACAAAGACCCGACAAGTGACAACCCAGCGATGGCTGAAGAGGAAATGGTGGTCTCCTGGGCTTTCCAAATATTGAACTTTGCCACAGAATTCTACTACTTACTTAATCTCAGTTTCTAGTTAGAAAATAATATTTCTTTATTTTTATATCAGCTTTGCCTTAAAACTTGAGCAGGATGCCTATGGATCTGAAGGGTGGAAGTTACAATCCAGCCATTTCCAATGGCCTATTTATGCTTTAGGACTTTGTACTACAGATTCTCTTTGCTTGCTCCCATTATTCAAGTCCTTCATTTAAAGTCTATGTCTTCAGCCTATCTCATTAAATTAATTAGTTAAATTAGCCTTCACTGCACATCATTGTGTTGCTACTCATCTTTAGCTCTACTGTGTTTTTCCTTTGCTGGCTCTTTTCTGATCTTCAGTTTTCATTGTCTGTTGTCTAGCTGTCTCTCATCACCAAAACGTGAGTTCTGAGGGTCGGGACTTTAACACTCCTGTTATTTGCTCCTTTCGATTACCCTTAGGAACGATGAGTCTGTAGAAAGAGGTCAGTAGCATTTGCAAAGATATTAACATGGATGACAATTGTGCTAAATAATGCAACTCATTTTATAAGTTTAATATACACAATTTTGTGAAATAAATTTTTGATTATCATATTATGGAGAACATATTTAAAGATCTGTGATATCAGCTATGGAGAGATTCATTCGGAGAAAGAAGTGGCAGTTAGGAATACAAGCCTGCAGTTGATATCGAGGAGACCTGAGAAACTCCGCCTCTCCCTCTATCTCAGTGTTCTTATAAACAGATGCCCATAAAGAAGATAAGGATAGTGAGATGAAAGTAAATAAATCAATATATTTTTAATGCTTCAAAGAAGGTTTTCTTAGGAATGCTGGTCTGACTTATTTATAATGTGCTGTAAAGTTGCTGTGAGTGTGCCATCTGCCTGTGAGGCTTCTGGCTTCTTCAGTTTCAACTGTGGGGGAGACATAACAGTGTCTTATCTGACAGAATCACAAGGGTGAAACATGCAACCCTTGAAACCCAACCTTGGCATGCGCAGGGCTTCCCAAACACAGCTTCTGTTCTGTTAAGTGGAAGTACTCAAGTGACATCATTCATGTTCCTCTTCCATTCTGTGTTGTTACCAGACTGTGATCTTCATTCGTGACAAAAATGCTCACGGGCAAGAAGTGTCAGGATATATCGACTACGCCCACAGACTAAAAACTGAAGATTTTGAAGTTTACTTTACTGGAAAAAGAAGACTTCTTCCAAGACCCACAGATTTGAGGTAAATTGTTCACAATTCTTAAACCTCAGGGACAAAGATATAGAATTATTGTGTATTTCTTGCTGAGCCCTGCATGATAGGGCACAACGGACCAGAATGTGAACCTCGCTGTGGAAAAGCGCCAGGGTCACGAAACATGTGGGGACTGCAAACCGGAACCACAGGGAGATAGCATCTCACTCTAGTGAAGATGATTCTGGTGGGAATCCGAGGAGACTGTGGAGAGGGAGCCCTCACACAGCTAAAACTAGAGCTACCACATGACCCATCAAGCTTTCCACTGAGTGTTTATCCAAAGGTAATGGAATCATATAAAGAGACATCTATACACCTAAGTTTGCCATAGACTGTTCACAATAATAACCAAGTGGTGAACACAGCCTAAGCATCCCTCTATAGATGAATGGATTAAAAAAAAAAAGAGTTGTGTGGAAGCCCAGTGGAGTACTATTCAGTCATAAAAATATGAAATCCTTTCATGGTATTACTCATATGGTATCTAAACAAGTTCATCTCATGCTTGTTGAGAACTAAGTGTAGGCTCTGGAGAGGCAGGGAGATCTGAGGAAAAGCTGATCCATGGGCACTAAGCTATGGTTAGATAAATGTAAAAAGTCTTATATACTATACTGCAGTATGATAACTATAGAGGAAATAGCATGATGCATCTTCCAGAACACTAGAAGAAAGCACTTTAGTAGTTTAAATGCTCAAGAAGATAGTTAAAGCTAACCCAATTTACACATCATACAGGCATGCATGGACTAACATATCACATGCCACCCCACTGATATGACAACTCAAAACTATATAACAGATGAGAGCAAGTTTAATCGATAAAATATGCAAAATGAAGGTAAAAAAAATCCAAAGTTTGTCTCAGACCTCTGCTCTGCTAACACCCTTATAACCAATGACACCCTAGTCCCTGTCACCTAAACAGATTTGTCCATTATACAAGAAAAACAAGGACACTGCTCTCTGGATCTGCAATAGCAGTAGCAACACCATGACCTCGCCATACTTAACTGAATATTCCATTTATAAACCTAAAGCCTGACTGGTCCCTATGATTACAGATGGTTTGTCTAGTCAGGATAACTAAGAAAAGGGTTTCGCGTCTCTCCGTCTGGCACCCCCGTGGTAGCAGCCCCTCAGTGCTACTGAGTTGTTACTGACCCCTCCTATCACTTCCTCTGTCTCGCTGATCCCTCTCACTTGCCTTTACATACTGGCTTGTTTATACAGTCACTTTAATGATGACAGATTCAGTATTTTTCTGCCAAGACTTTTGATGTGAGATGTTCTGTATTGCCTCTTGCCCAATTTAAATCTTAAGGAGTTGATCAGTAGTTTTGGGTTGTACTGATCTAATTATCACAGATGTTGGTACACACATATTTCATGTACATATTATGTACATATATGAATACATATATATTGCTAAATATAACCTTCTCAGTCTGAATAATTTACTTCTTTGTATGTGCTCAGGGCTGACTATTTGGTATTGGCTAACCAATCGGTGTGCCCTTTTCTGGGGAAGGCTATTTCTTCCATTCTCAGTACTCCTTTGTTGCTTGTAGTTCTTTGTCTAAGGTTGAAGTCTCATAAGCTGTTCCTCATCAACTTGGCATGTCTTTTGGTGTTGTTCTTGTTAAGATAGGGGCACTGAGCTGAACAGAGAATTCTCAACAGAAGAAGTTCAG
>NC_022027.1:49051755-49070953 GCF_000317375.1 Microtus ochrogaster
GGACTTCCCACAGGTCAGGGAACCCTGATGGCTCTTCAAGCTGATGAGGGAGAGGGACTTGATCGGGGGAGGGGGAGGGAAATGGGAGGCGGTGTCGGGGAGGAGGCAGCAATCCTCAATAAATAAATAAATTTAAAAAATAAAAAAAAGAAAAAAAAGATAGTGTTTAGGCAGACTTGTGGGTGAGACTTTTTGTTTGTAGTTTCTGACATTCATACAAGACACAGTATTAGAACAAATTTCCAGATCTTCTGTGTCTTACAGTCTTTTTACCCTTCTTTCCCAGTGTTCCATGAGACTTAGGCTTGGGAGTTGTTTTATAGTTGTATACATTGGGACTGGGCTCCATAAGGCTGCATCTTGTTTGGTTGTGATTTTCTGTAGTGATCACTGTCTGTTGCAAATAGAAGCTTCCTTAATGAGGGGTTAAGTCTACACTTACTTGTGGCTAAAAGGATAAATATTTAGAATGTCATTAGAATTTATCTTGGTTTAGTAAAGTGGTGGTTGTAGATTCTTCTCCAAGATTTGTGCATTTCTTTGCCCTGGATAGTTGCCTAGGTTTCCAGTACCAGTACCACGTAAGGTTTCCCTCTAATTGAGCAGGTCTTAGATCTTATTTGAAGCACAATTAATACAATTTCAGCGAGAGAAACTGGAGTTCAACCTGAAGGTCAGATAAACAAAATAGCCAGCCACTGGCTCTTACCTCGATCTCCATCCAAAAATGGTGATCCTGAATCCAGAAATCTCAAAATGAGACTGTGTCTGAGAGTTGTTTCCTCCCATTTTATAATTCTCTCTAGGGCTGGAATTAAAGATGTGTACCACTAGGATTAAGGGCATGTACTACCCAGTTTCTATGGCAACTAGTGTGGCTACTGGGATTAAAAATGTGTATTACCCCTGCCTGGTCTCTAAGGCTGACCAGTGGGGCTGTTTTACTCTCTGATCTTGAGGATAGTTTTATTTATTGAAATATAAGTGAAACGTCACTACATTTCCCCTTTTGTCTAAAATAAAAAAGATATAACTAATCTAAGAAAACTGTATACTATAAGTACAATAACTATATACAATATATACAGGCAATAAATACATCAACAATGTCTAGTCCATTTGCATTTGACAAATTCAGAGAAAATACTCCATATCGATCCTATCTTGGTGAGTCCTAAGTCTTGTACCTAATTTACTTTCTATCATAACTTTCTTTCTGCATCTGGTAAACACGAAAACTATAACTATCTAGTCTTCAACTTTCTCAGAAACCCAAAAAGGAATTAATGTTAACTGAGTAAGTAGGGAGTGCAAGCAATGACTTCCAAAAAAATGTGAGAAATGACAGAAACAGCTGGCTGCCTGGACAGTCATCCAAAGTTCCTCTACAATGATGGGACATCCATCTTCGACCTACAGGTCTAGCATATCTGATAGACTTTTCTGCGAAGCAGAATATTTTGTGTCCTGCTTATTTAATTAGGACAGCATAATGTCAGCAGTCAAGGAAGGGACTTGCCCAGTGGCTTACTTTTGCCACAAAGAAATTAAAATTCATGTGTAGTTTCTTTGATACCCATGATTTTTTGAAGTAGATGGATGCTTCCAGGAGCAGACATGTCTCATTGTCATTAAAAAAAAAAAGTAAGAAAAGGGATGGAGTCAGCTACCAAGGCTGAGACTTTAATCCTAGCCACATATTTTAGCAGATTAAAGACTCATGTAGTCAAAAAAAAAAGATAGAGATATACAGCAAAGACAGATAAAAAAAAAACAAGCCTCTAAACAGTTTACAGTGCATTTAAAAATATACATAGGCTTGGGAGAAAAAAGAAAAAGGATAGAGAAAGTCCTTTTAAAAAAGATATAGGGTAGCCAGGTGTGGTGGCATATGCCTTTAATCCCAGTACTTGGGAGACAGAGATAGGTGAATCTCTGTGAGTTTAAGGCCAGCCTGGTTTGCAGAGTGAGATCCAGGAAAGCCAAAGATACACAGAGAAACCCTATCTCAAAAAAACTAAAACTTAAAAATAAAAGTAAAAGAAATATAGTAGTAAAAAAAACCACATAGAGACAGAAAATACACAGAGAGTCTGGATACTGTATGTTATTGTGTTGTCTTTGAGTTGTTTAACTGCTGAGGAAGGAGCAACAGCTGCTAAAAAGACATTTGATTACAAATGCTGCTGGATTAATCCAACCTATATATATTGAAAATGCCTTTCCTTAGCTTTTTTTCCTGACCACTACCAATAATAACTTGTAACCAACACACTAAACAGACAAATATCCTTAATCCAATTGGGGGGTGGGTGTGCAGTTTCAAGGCTACTTCCTTTTGGGGGCACTGATAATCTTATGGGGACCTAAAGAAAATGTAGGATTATGGTGAAATTTTGGATGGAGTATTCTCTGAGGCTGGATAATCTCAGCCAGCAGTCTTGAGGCTGTTCTGGATGTAGAACTCAGAGGAAACTGCTGTGGAGGTGAGCTGGAAGATTGGATCATCTGGGCCAACCGTTTCTGTTGAAGATTTTTCAGTGTGTGTGTGGGGGTCTTCCTTGACCAAACCTTATTTTTCTTAACCCAGAATGAATTAATAGCCTCTCATTTCCTGTGGAAACAAAAGCAAAACCTTTTCTCCAAACTAGCACCCCATTCCTTAGCTTTCTGGGAGTCTAGCTTCATGGCAGAGGTACTGGCAGGAGCCTTGTTTATTGCCACAACTAATTTTCAAAGATAAAATTTTAGTGTGTACAGTATCTGAGAGCTAAAAATTCTCCTAGAACCTCAATGCTCATCACACTGACCTATTCTTCCTCGTCCCAACCATCACCTAGTACTAAATTACTCCACCAGATTTTCAAAGGGTTCACTGTTCACACAGCAAGCCATCCACTTGTCTCACAGAGGAGACATCAGATTCCTCGGTGTTTACATTTGTAACTGTTCTAAAGCCATCCTTATCGCTAGCTCTACCATGAGCTCCTCTGATCCAGCCATATGGGTTTGCCTAATGTTAGCTTCTGGGCTCTCTCAGACTGTGCCACACCGCCTTGGTTAACAGGGAGAGATGCGGGAAAAGTACAAGGTAATTGGAGTAATGCTGGAAATTAACTGAGCGCTCTGCTAAGCAGTTTATATTCATCCCTTCATTTCCTCATTTCCACAATCTTGCAGCTTACAGGCTTCTTTTTCAGTTTTACATCAAGAGAAACAGCGTCCCTGCAGCACTGACTGGTAACACCCAAGGTTACATAGAGGCCTCTGCACACAGCAACTGAAAAGATAAGGCTGCATATCAAGCTGTAGGAGTCTTTAAATCAGTGTTCTGTTCGGTTCAGAATGAGTCAGGTAAGGATGTTATTTTCCCTGTTGGCCTTTGTCAGTCTGCACGCCTCTTCTACAGATGTCTGCCTCACTTAACAAAGCCCAATTTGAGGTTGCCTTTCAAAACCTTAAGCAATCCTACTGTCCACAGTTAAGACAAGGGAATGTTGGCCTTCCTGTACCCACCCTCGCCACTTCCTCCTTTCATTGAGCTTGGCGGAAAACAACCCTTTGTACTTAACCAGTAGTTCATTTTCAGTCACCAAGAGTAAGAATTACCATGTGCCACAGCTTTGCATGTGGAAAAGCGCTGAACAGAACTAAAAGTAGCCTATAATTATGGCTTCAGCCAAGAGGTCATCAAGGGAAAATTGGCCCTGACTTGTTGAACCTCAGTTATGTCCCAGGATACTTTTAGAATCTATTCATATCCTCTGAACTATGATTCATATCATTTTTTTTTGTAATATCTACTTGGAATTCTTTCACAGATAAATTGACTTTCCCAATACTTAGTTCATTTAGAATCCAAAGATGGACACTAATAATAATCTCTCATGTAAAACTCAAAGATGCAGAAGGGATGACGCCACACCATTCACAGATGCATGTCCTGACTGTCTATAAAACCCAGCTATGGTGGAAACAGCAATTCCTGCTGATTCCATAGCAGAGTGTCTTGCCCTCATCATCCAGGGCCAGCATCATGCTGAATCCATAGTAGAGTGTCTGCCCCATTATCCAGGGCCAGCATCATGCTGAATCCATAGTAGAGTGACTGCCACATCATTCAGGGTCAGCATCATGCTGAATCCATAGTAGAGTGTCTGACCCATCATCCAGACCTCTCTGAGCTCATTGCTTAAAAAGTAAAACAATCAAATTCCCAGAGCACTCATATACCTCTGCCCCTCCAATTACATATAAGCTTGCATGTGCAAACATGCTTACATATAGAATTACACACACACACACACACACACACACACACACACACACACACAATTAGAAAGCACATTACTATCTCCTGACCCTGATTTCTGTTTGTCTTAGCAATCCTCCTCTCCATGTTAGAAAAACTATCCGAAGCTTCCAGAGTCTACATTACCATTTAGTAACACTAAATTCTATACTTTTATTGCAGAGAATACATAATCCTTTTTAATATTCCTTTGCTTACAAAATTACCAACAAGGCTTCCGTATTCAATAGCAAGTTGTTTTGCATAAATGTAAATTCTACATTTTATCACAAGCTAAAATATATAACCAACAGAGCTCAGCACACATACAGTTCATACAAGGATTAGCAAAATGATTTAGGAAGAGTTTAGCTAAGAGTAAATTTTATTGTAGAGCAAATTCAGTGGCATGAGATAAAGAAAGCTTGTGTTCGTGTGTTCACTTCTCAGGGTTAATTATATATCTATATTGATCTTTATCATCATGGTCTGACTGTTTTTTTTTTTTAAATAAAGCTTATCATTCATTGATGTTAACTTAGAATTTTACCAGAGACGTCAGTTCTGCAAAGCTCTTGTTGATGGGTCACTTAGAGAGCAGTCAACAGGACAGCATTGAGGCTCGCATTTCACACATATGACAATTTACTGTTGCTGGATATCGGCCCGGAGATATTATCTCCAGCACATTGAAAGCAGATCTGTCAGGGTTTTGTTTTGTTTTTTCTGTTGGCTTTGATGCTTGTTTATTTTAAACTGTTCTAGGCTACAGAGTTCAAAAGACTATCTTTTTTCCTCTTAAAATGGCATTGGTGCATTGCAGACAGAAGTGTCTCACCATATAGGATACCCTGGGTTTGGCAGCGTGCTCCTTTTATAGACAACATGGAACTTTACAGATGACTTTCATACTTCCATGATCTCTATGAAAAAAAAAAACTAAAATAAATTATAAGTATTTAGGTAATAGCCTAATTAATAATATGTATGTGATTCTATTTAAATGCCTAAAGATAAATTATTTTTAAGACAATTATTGTTTCTCTATTTAAATGAAGGATTACTGTCAGTATTTCTCTTCTATCTCCTGTCTGCACACATCTCTACCCTCCCTAGGGAAGGATTACGAAGAACCCATCCTGGTTTCTAAATAATCCTGCTATCTCACGACCAAAGTGCTAGGCCTCACATCCTGCACCAGGTGAACCCAAGGCGAGTGAAGCTTCTTCTCCTAAACTCGTCCATTCCCTGAGAGACCTGTCCGTGCTGTCCCACGTCACTTTGTCCTCCGTTTCCCTTGATATCACTCATGACACGGCCATGCTTGCTGTGATCACTCGGGCACAGGGGCAGCTGTGATGTGACAGGCTTCAGGGGGACACAGCTGTGCTTGGCTTTCAGAGATGCACGTGGCCAAAAGCCGAACTGAAAAATCTCAGTGAGGACTCAGTAAGCAGACAGCAGTCATCCAGAAAAAGAAAGTCTTTTCCCCTAGGAGATAGAAAATAAGAATTATAAAGCACATCCACTCATTCACACATGTTTAGACATGTGCTTCCATTATTTTATTTGTAATAATTAAAATTCTAGTATAATCATGCTCTGATGTTTGTGTACAAATGCCCCATGTACAGCAGTTGACAATATACAAGCACTTAGTTTCTTTTCAGCACTGGTATGAAAATTAATTTTCTTTATGTTATCCAATTCCTAGTTGGTTTTTAAAAGGAACAACATTGTCATTGAGGACAAAGGAGCTGTGTCTACATAAACTTCCGCAGTCCATCCACCAAATTATTGATAAAGTTTAATGAATTCCATCTCTACTGATTTATAAAATTGGATGATACAACAAGAAATCAGTTTCTCTGAAAAAATAAATGATTTTCATTTCCAATATTACAAAATAGTTGTCACACACACACACGCACACACACACAAATATCATCTCCAAATCTGACTAAGAGCTTACTTAACCAAATTCTCTTAAAGATTTTGCTTTGGAAAAAAACACCCTGTAGACCATTTTATACTTTACTTTCCCCTGATCTTATAAATAAAAGCATAAGTCATCTAAAAAGACCTAAATAATAATAATTTGATTGTCCATTCAAATGCACAATCTCTTACTAAGTCCATGGGTCAACTTAAGGCTAACAAAACAAAATCCCAGCTCAGTGGTAGCTACTTCTGCTTCATTCTAGAGGCAGACCCGTACTTGAAGATGCTCATGTCTAGTCCCAAGAATATAGGACAAAGCAGTTATATCTAGCTGCATTTTTCCCGAATTTTGACAACCAGATTAATATAATTCTTTTGTTGCCTCCCAAGCACTCTTAAACTTGCAAATGTGCAAAAGAAAGTTGTTTGGTTGGTAAAATGGATATTAAACTCCCATCCTGGTGTTTTTATTTTTCTGATAATCAGAAATTTCAACACTCTATAGATATTTACTTATATTTAGCCATATTTTAAGTGAAACTGATAAGGCCTGAAGCAAGGTAACTGTGATTCATGATCAAACATTATACATAGTAGCATGTGTGTCTACTACTATATCACAGTTTAATAATATGGGATTAATGACTTTGTATGCCTAAGAAGCTGGATGCCTTACGAATGCCATAGCACACAATCCATCTTTTTCCATTTTCCTCTTCTATCTTTAAATAAATGAGTCAATAAGCCAGCCCAAACAATGGGGAAGTAATTCCTTTGGATGCTGAAGAACTTTCTTACTAACCCCTAATCTCACATTGACTATAATTCACACAAAGGGAAATATTTCTTCAACTTCAAGCATTTGGTGTTTTGTTGTAAACTTTGTGCTAAAGCATTTGATTGTGATGCTGTCAAGACAGTTCAGAAAATGAACAAAAAGTGGAAAGAACAGAGAAAAATTGAAAGAAAGAGGAAATTACAATGGTAAGAAAAATGAAGATGAGATTCTGTTTAAAGAAGGAGAGGGAAGATGGGCAGGAAGTGGGTTTCATAAATACCTCAAAATTAATTAAACAAGACTGTTTAAACAGGAGTTGTTTGGAGAATGACATCACCCAGATGAGACAATAGGGAAGCACAGTTCTTGTTCCTCCAAATCCAATGTAACAACCCTAGTACAAAATACCTTTGAAAAGAACTCATCATTCAACCAAGAAATATCCAGAGGAGCACAACCCACAGCAACCACCTCCACCTAGCTAAGAACGATTTCACTTTGTTGGGTCAAAATCTTCCCGAGGCCAGTTCAGTTTAGCGCTGAGCAGATTGTCTAACCCTGTAATTTCCCCTAGAGCAGGGAAGAGAAACCAGGGTGTGTCCTGGAGGCCAAGCTCATGCCTTTTTAGAGTGCCCTCCTTGAAGCTGACTCTGTGTTGCTGCACACTGTGTACTGAGTAACTTGTGGGATTCAGTGGGAGGGGAAACAAGAGGGGGGAAGAATGCTCAGTTGCAGCTTTGCTCTCCAAGGCTGGGGAAAGTACATGAAAGCAGGTGTCCCTCAAGAAGGAAAGGATGGATGCTAAAGGAATCTTATATTCTGGTCTCATCTTGAAAGCCAGTTCCTATTCTGCCACATAGCATACCAAAGAGCCAAAATAAATCTCATAGTTTACAAGGAGGTAAATATCCACTTTTAGCTTGCTCTATCAAACAGTGTAAAAACAGAGAACTGAAGATCTCCCCAGGATTGAAGGAAGCTATGGAAGCATTTCTCCAATGCCACAGTGCTCTCTTATGGGATGGTCTCACATTGCCTCAGATTAAGTACTGTTGGGCAGTGTGTCTGTCCAAGTCAAGACACCTCCATCATATTTGGAAGCAATAGCTCTTTTTTTACATATGAAGATAATAACACAAATATACAGAGAACATTAAGAATCAAGAAAACATGACACAATTGACTCAAAACAAATTTCCACTAAGCACCCTGACAGAGAGAGCTAGGTTGCCAAACAATCCAAAATAATCATCTTAAAGATGCCCAGTGAGGTATAAGAACACAGATAAACAAGACAAAGTCACAGTTTTAAATACTGCAATACACAGTTTTAAATTCTATAGCCATGACAACAATGATAGGGTGTATGCAATAGTGGGGACTGACGGTACAGATATTTTACATTACAGTCTCATTCCATCAAAAATTAGTGAATGTAGGAGAAAGGAAAGGAATCTGAGCACATTACTATAAAACTATATGATTATGAAAAACATGAAAAAGGAAGAAAGGAACAAAATATTCAGAAAACAAGAAATGACAACTCATATCAATAATTCTTTTCTATATGTGTGTGTGCATGTGCGCGCGCGTGTTTGTGTGTGTGTGTGTGTGTGTGTGTGTGAGAGAGAGAGAGAGAGAGAGAGAGAGAGAGAGAGAGAGAGAGAGAATTAAATTCCCAAATCAAAAGAATTGCTAATTGGATAGTAAAACAATATTTAACAATATGTTGTCTGTTAGAGGTTTTTTTTTTTTTAATTTTACCTTAATAATACATACTGGTCAAAAGGGAAGAGTTGGGGGAAAAATACATGAGAAAAACAAATATCAGGAGATGGAAAGCAAGAAGATAATAACTATGCAAACAGAGCTTTAATGCATTACTTTCAAAATGGGTAAGTCATTAAACAGAGAATCAGCATGAAAGTAGTAGACTTGAATAAAACTTCACCCCAAAGTTGTAAAATACACATTTTCACCAAATATAAAACATCCTCCAAGACAGATCATATGTCAAAAAATTCGTCTCAACAAATTAAGAAAATTGAAATCATAAGCTCAATTCTTTTCCAACCACAATAATATAAAATGGAAATCAATAGGCATTTGGGAAAGTGCACAAATATGTGGAAATTCAATTATATACTTCAGAAAAAAAACACTGGAGAAAAGATAAATCAAAGTGGAAATAAAAAATAGCTTTGAACCCATGTAAAGGGAATCTCCATGGAAACCAAAAATTAAGGGCATTGAAGAAAAAAAATTCCAAACGTGTATAGAGTTAAGCACCTACAAACAAACAAACAAGAAACAGACTTTGACTAACCAACCTAACTTTACTACTAAGAAAGTATATGAAGAATAAATTAAGCCCAAAGTCAACATGGGGAAGGAAATAATATCCAAACATAGATAAATTATGTAGAAAACACAAGACAGCTATTTTTAAGGTAAAATTTACAAACCTTCATTAAAAAACAGAAAAATCATATATGAGAGTGAGGAAATGCCAGCTGATACCACAACACTACAAGAGACAAACGAGAGGCACCAACAATTTTGACAGCCTAGATGTAATCAAATGGTTATAAACATGGCATCTGAAAGGTGAATTAATGGAAAATTTAAATATATCAATAACAAACAAGGATACCGAATAAGGAATCAAAACTTCCCCAAAAAGCAAAGCCCAGGACAGATGACTGATGATGGAGTCTATCAAACACTGAAGAATGGCTTGTATTCCTAAACTTTTCCAGAGTTATAAGCCAAGGGATCACTTCCAAATGCATTTTAAGAGACCAGTGTTACTTTGAAGCCAAAGCCAGGCAAGGTCATTGTAAGTAAAGTACAGACAGATATCCCAGATGAGTACACATGCAAAAGCCATCAGTAAAGCACTGGCGTTCTGAACTTATGGCATCTCTACGGGAGTACAGTCCATGGCTGAATGGACTCAACCATGACAATAAGAGGTTCTGAAGTGCTCAGATAAACTAGTACATTATATTCCTTCATGCGCTAAAAGACAAAGCTCATAAGGTCTTCTCAATATATAAAGGAAAGCACTTGACAGAACTTCAATTGCCTTCTCCTCAAAATTCTCAACAAATAGGTATAGGGAAAGCATAAATTGATAAAGTCCACAGCTAACATCACAGTCAGCATTGGAATACTGAAAGCTTTTCCTCCAAGTTCAGCTATTGGACAAGATGGATCACTCTCACCAGCTCTGTTCAACACAGTACCAGAAATCGTAGCCAGAGAAATAAAGGAATCCAGATTGTAGAGAGGGAGGTACAGTGCCCCTCGCCAGGCCCCACCATGAGCTTGGAAAACCCAAAAATCTCCACTAAAAATGCTTGAACCTAAAAATAAATGTCACTCACTAGAAATTACAAGATATAAAAAACAGCATAACAATCAGTTTTATGTATATATACTAACAACAAATTATCTGAAGGAGAAATTAAATAAAAACTTGTACAAATATAATAGTTAAAAATAAACTGTGCCAAAGAAATGAGGAGTTATACATTGCAAACTCTCAAACATTGATGAAGGAAACTGATTAGGTACAGGAAAATGAAAACATACTGTTCATTTACTGAATAATTCGCATTTGTGAAAACTATCTATGTTTGCTTAGCTTCTGTAATAATACTTGAGATTGTCTACTCTGGAAAACAGGTTTATAATGGCTCCCGATGTTGAAAGTTTCATTCCCCGGCCAGGCATCACTGTTCATTGGGCCTGCAGCTAGACAATACATCATGACAAAAGCACATTGCAGACTAAAGCTTCCACCTAATGTCTGAAAAGTTGGAGATAAGAGGCCAAAGTTCAGTCTCCTGTGAGGACACCATCAATAATATGAAACCTCCTGCTACTCACTCTTCAAAGTTTCCACCACCTTCCAGTAACTTCAATTTCTCTACCAAGTTTTGAGCATATGGGGCATTGGAGGACATTGAACACATTGGGTCTCTGGAGAACATGTCAGATTGAAACTCAGTCTTGCTGAAGAACTCTAAAGACTTAATGCAAAGTCTATCAAGATCCTGATGATGTTTGAACAAAATGGAAAAGAAATTCTAAAATCCCCATATGTTCTAGCCACATTTCTGTTGATGCGATGCAACACCATAAAAGAAGGCAACTTGGAGGAAGAAGGCTTTACTTGGCTTGCTATTCCAGGTGACAGTCCCATAGAGCAGAGAAGTCAGAATGGCATGAGCATGTGTCACCTCATGGTTAAGGACAGAGAGAAATAAATGCATGCCTGAAACACTTATTTATCCTCAGTCTCATTTCTTCATGGCAAAGGACACGATGCCAACTTAAGTAGGCTATGTCTGCCCACATCAGTTAACTCAGACAGTCTTCTAAAGACACACCCACAGACCACCTGGATGTGAACATGTTCTCAGTGAGATTCTTTGCTCAGGTGACTCTAGGTTGCATCAAGTTGATAATGCTAACTGTCACACTATGGAACTACAGAAGACACTAAAGAGTCAAAGCAGTCTTAAACAAAAAGAAGAAATTTGTAGGCATCAACTTCTTGATTGAGGAATATGTTTTATAAACTCTTACGTATAAAATTAAATACGTAAAACTAAACATAAAAAGTTATTCAACAACATAGTCAAGTACACAATCAAGACTTAAAATAAATGAAACAGAATGGAAAGCTCAAGAAAACTTGTATACATTTTGTGTCAATTGATCTTCTATAAACATTAGAACACACATGGCAAAAAGGATAATTTCCTCAACAAATGATGTTGGGAAAACTGAATATACACACACTGAAGAGAAAATCAGGCATCTATCATGCAGAATTTATTTTAAAATCAACCCAAAATAGATTCTATATAAATATCAGTCCTAAAGCTACTTGCTGAACTATTAGGAGAAACATAAGAGGAACCTTCTTAGCAGTGGCCTGGGAAACACAGAAACACAGACATTCAAAGGAACAATTGATCGAGGAAAATGTACAAAATCAAGACTCTTCATAACAAGGAAAGCAATCAACAGAGCCAAGAAACAAACCAGAGAGCAGGAAACAGTATTGAAAGCAACACTTCTGACAAGAGATTAGCATCTAAGAAATACAAGGATCCTGAACAGTTGAGCAGCAAGAAACAAGAATCTTAATTAAAACATTATCAAGTCATCTGCACAAACGTTTCTCAGTGAGGATGTATGAATGGCCTATGGGTGTTTGAAAAAGTGCTTAACATCTCTAATTATCAGACGATGCAAATTAAAGCATCCAGAGAAGGCAGTGCCTCACATCACAGAATGACTACCACAGAGGGAAGAAATATGATTTTACATATGGCTTTACAAAAATCTGAGAAAAATAAAAATTGACAGTATAGACATTTGATGACAATTGGTAGCTGTGTGAGCTAGCAATTCTACTTCTGCGTTATTTCTAAAGGAACTGAAGTCACAGTCTGAGAGATGGGCCTCCACTCCTTTGTTTACTCTAGCGTTTTTCACAGTAGTCAAGGTTCAGACATGTGTGATGAAACATTATTCTGTCGTGGAAAAAAAAATCCTATCATTTAGGAAGACATGAATGAACCAAACAACACAATAATAACTAGAATAGCTAGACACAGAAAGAAAAAGGCCATATGAATTAACCTTAAATATTAAATTTTAAAAGTCAAATCATAGAACCACAAAGTACAGTGGTAATTTCTAGGGACTCATGGATGAGGAAAGAGAAAGAATACTTCAAACACACACCCAGTTTCAGATACGTGAGAGGAGTAAGTTGCAAGGGCCTACATTTGGCTGAATGGCCTGTGCTCCTTACTTACTGACACTGTAATTTTTGCCTGAAATTTGTGAGGAAAGCTGGCTTTTCGGTCTCACCACACACATGCACATACACACAAAGCAGCTGTTTGGGCTTAGAGATGTGTTAGCTGGCTAGATTTTGCTAGTCACATCATAATGTAGACATATATCAAGACATCACACTGTATTGTATATATTATATAAAAGTTTTAGTTGTCAATTACACCTCAAGAAAATCAGAAAAGGAGATCATTCCTGTGCTTCTTTAATTTAGAAGTTGGTTAATCATCTTTTAGAAAGGAAAAAAAAGGACTCTTTTCAATTTGTTAGAAAACCAATTTTTTGTTTGTTGCATAAATAAATAAATGTCTTTATGTTCTTCAAAATCTTGGGTTTTTTTCCTACATTTATTTTCAATGCATATACAGCTTTTAAGGATTTAAAGCTAGATGGTACCTATAGCTTTGTCTGCATTCACATTCTATTGAATTCTCACTCAAAAAAGTTTGTAGCCATGGCTTTTTTTCCAAAGATATTTCAATCTTTCTGCCGTGCCTCCTTGTGAACACCATGCAGAATTTGTCCACAATTTATCTTTATACGAAGATAAACATGAGACTCTTAGTGCATTCCGGAAGCAGCTGTGCCGAGCTGTGGAAGACGGTAGTGAGGAGAGAACAATGTTAGTAAACAGAAACAGACAGATGGAGAAGAGGGATGAGAAACTAGAATTCATTCAAACAAAACGGACTGGATTAATGAGGAGAGATGGTTGCTCTGGCTAACTCAGTAAGTGTTTCATCTGGAAAAGCATGCTTGCATACCTAGCTTGTGTTTATTATGAAAATTGCCTTTTTTATTTTATCTATTTATTTTCTTGTACATTTCAGTTCTTTAAAACATTTAAATGAGTAGATAGATAGTTTCAAATAATTTAAAAGATGATATTTTAAATGTCAGATATAAATACTGAATGTCAAAATACAAAATGTCACATTCCTATTTTACAGGTTGACTATTATCTCTGAATAAGAACTTAAAACATTGTAAATCATGAATACTTCTACATTTCTTAAATATTAATAAACAAAAAACATGAAACAACTATCTTTAAAACTGTCAAATGATGAGAAGAGTAGGTTTTGTGGGTTTAAATTAAATTCATTTAGAAGGAAATAAGAATAAACCTACAGAAACTGGCTCACCGATAGTCATCACATTGAAGAGAGCATGCTGGAAGGAATAACTCTAAACTGAATGACTCATGTATTCTCAGGGAAGCTGCATAAAGTCTTCTACTCTGTTTATCAACCACACAGAGCAGTATTCTCAACCTGTGGGTCGAGACCCCCGGGGTCACATATGAGACATTAAGACTCATAGCAGTAGCAAAGTTACAGTTATAAGGCAGCAATGTAAAGAGTTTTATGGTTGGGGATCACTGTAACATGAGAATCTGTATTAAAGGGCCACGGCATTAGGAAGGTTGAAAACCACTGTCTTAGAGTAATGTCTGTTTTGGGGATGGTAGGTTACTTGTCCCTCCTGGCCAGGGCTTAAAAATATCACAGCACGTGTGAAGTGAGCCATTTCTCAAACATCAGAAGAGAAGTGAGATACATTCACACACTTCTTAGAAGGCAGGTGAAACTGAGCCAGCATCCTTTGCGACTGCTGGATGTGATAGTAAAGATACTAACTGAAATTTTTCTCTTCGGCATGATTTTACAAGTGTTGTGCCAGTGTGCTTTATTACCTATAGACTTTATTTCATTCAATATTTGGAACATAATGGTTTGTAATGAGAAGACCTATTCATTAGTCAGAAAATGTTGTACCAAAAAAGTATCTGAAAAATTTCTGGAAACACAAATGAAGGTGTGGTTGAGCACTTGGGGGAGATGCAAAACAGACTGCTGTCTCTCTGCCAGCTGAGTAAGAGTGAGGAAGGAGCCCATGGGTGTGGAGATAAAAATGAAAAAGAAAAGAAAATGAGAAGACATTTATATCATCCCATCCTGGGGAGTTCTAAACCAACTCCCTGTGAGTAAGCCAGGATTTTAACGGAGGTAATGTGGGAATAGCAATGCCTTTGTCATGTTGTATTTATGATATTTAACAAATCTGAATAAAGTATCAGGCAAGATAGTACTTGCCAAAGCCCACAGGTTGTCAAGATCAGAACTGGACTCGAGAGCCAGATGCATGTTTTTAATCCCAGCACTCAAGAGGTAGAGAGGGCAGCCTGGTCTACAGAGTGAATTCCTGGACAGTCAGTGCCACAGAAGGAAGCCCTGTATTGAAAAAAAGCAAAACAAATAAACAAACAAAAGATTGATTTGACTGGTTTAGTATCAATAAGTGTATTAATACCTGTCTTCTGAACAAATCTCATTCTAGGATGACTATGTCCTGATCAGCTGAAGGTAAAATGTATGTAATAAAATTGAGAAGAGACTGTTTTTATCAGGAAAAAAGACTGGAAAATTCATGAAGGAAAAAAGCTGGAAATATTGAAATATGACAGTTTAAATTTGAATAATAAAACAGTGTAGAGATGCAATTTAGAATGACTCAACACTATTTGGAGTTAAATAAGAGAAGGCTGGGCTATGGGTCAGTTAAACCTCATTTCCAATCATGCATTGATTATCTAGGGTAAATTCCTTTACTTGTTGACTCTTAGTTTCTGTGTGGTACTCATAGATAATGGCACTGACTTCACTGTGCTGGTGTGAGGCCCAGCATGGTCAGCACAGAGTGAGGAAGCCTAACCCACAGGACATGCTTCTCCATGACAGGACACAGGCTCAGTTAACTGTGAGAATACAAATGGTTATCTATGAGTTAGGAAGTTGTTTCTTGATTTTTCTTTTACGTCTTGAGATTATAGTTATATTAATCGCCTTGCTCTTTCTTCCCTTGAAATGCTCCTTGCTTGCTTTCACTGCCATAGACTCTTTTTTCCATTGTCATTTTTTTCATTGTCATTGTGTGTGTGTCCCTAAATAACGAATACAACCAGCCCAGTCTGCAGAATGTTACTTGTACTCACATGGTTTCCAGGGTTGATCATGTGGTATTGGATAACAGTTTGTGTTTTCTTCCCTGAGAAGACCCAGAAGGAGACCATTGCTGAAAACCCTAACTGACCAAAATGCAGTTGTTGGGCCCCTTCCCAACGGATAGCACTACCCCTGTACTTAAGGATCAGGGAATATTGCAGAGGAAGGGCCAGAGAGATTGTGAACAAGAGAGGGTCAGGGAGACTATGTGTCTCTAGTAATCACAGGAGCTACACCCACAGTCCCAGTAATAGGACTGCCTAGGCATGAGCTGAACAAGGGCTAAAATAATAGACACGCTCACGTGGATGGAGTTGAGGGAGCCAAGAAGCCTCAGCCCTAGGTGAAGAACTACAGGCAACTGTGGAATGCTGAGAAGAGAGCATTTCTTAGCAAGGTCTGCATTGGTAACAATACCACACTTGATCAGTATGAACAAGACCCTTTGCCATCTCATCACTGGTTTACATAATTATGCATTGTCTGAAAAGTGATGAGAACTAGTTTTTGTTTTGTTGTTTCTAAAATCTCCTTTTGTCTTCTTTAAATACAAGGCATGCTTGTGAAGACATTATGTCCGACTAATTTGAATTGTCAAAGCTGCTCCATGGTCCTATTGTATAAAGTAATAGGGAACATCTTAGTGCTGCTTTTGTTGTTTTGTTTGTTTGTTTGTTGTTTTTTTCCTTCTCCCCTTTTGAGTGTAGAAATACCTCATTTAATAACAGACTCCTTGAAAGTTGCCTTTTCTCCCAAGCCTTGAGTGGACCCAGTCTTGGATGAAACTCATGAGTCTGGGGGTGGCTGTCTCACCTGTCGCTACGATACACTGCTCACGTGACTGTTACTTTCATGGGTACTTATCTGTCTTTTGGTGAATTGGGTGTGGGGGAGGTACAATAATTTTGAACTTCTTTCATCAATAAATGAAAACAGTATCATACCTTTTGAAAAGTACCAAATGGATTGAGTTCCTAATTAAAAAAGAAAATGACTTTTCTCTCTCAGTCATTTTCTTTCATGCTTAATGTAGAGTTACAGCTCCCTGTGTGCTGTTCCCAGACCCCAGCTGAGGAGCTGGCAGAAGAACTCCTCAGAGGAGTAATGTCAGAGGACAAAGCCCATAGAGGATTGCTACTCTGTTTCAGGTGGTGACTTTAAAGGCCTCTTTCATTAAGAAGTTGGGAGTATGTGGCCTTCCAGTCACATTATATACACTGAGCATCTTGTGCTTTTGTATGTGTGTTTATATGTGCACTTGTGTGTGTTTACATATATGAAAAAAGAGACCATACATTTGAATAAATGGAAAGGGGTGTATATGGGAGTGCTGAAGAAAGGAAAGTGAATGGAGTCATGACTGTGATTGTAATCTCAAAAAATAAAATAATTAAAGCAGTAAGGAATGTATGGGGAGATACTTAGCAACATGGGGACTAGTCAAGGCTATCTGCTTTTCTCTGCAGTACATATGAAAAACTCTTGAGCAACTGAAAGAAGCTTTCTCATTTAATAAAAATTAAGGCAAGAGTCACAACTCTTCAAACATGTTAATAGGGATTTTATTAGATTATTTTGTTTCAGGTCCTATTTTTTTTTAAAGTGTTTACGTAATCTCCACTTCCCACAGTCCTGATCCTTGTAGATTGATTAGTGCTGAACCAATGCTTTTTCTTGTCTCAGTTTTTTGTATCTGCACCCCTTTTTCATTAAACCAAACCTTTCATGAGTGGGGGAAAGAGAAAATCCTACTCTGAGTAACTTTACATTTTTCTTTACATACCCTGGAAAAATAATTCTTCTTTCTCCTTAACCTCCCTTCAAGGGCTTTGGTTGGGATTTGGCTGTCCTCGCAATTCTTCAGAGAGGTCTGTAGGAGTTGATATTGTTTGGCAAGGCCAAATATAGTTGGCTCCCCATAGTTGGTGAGGGCCTCGGGTTGTGGCTTTAGGCAAAGCTGTCCATGGAGTTTCCCTGTGGTTCATCTTCCTTGCGAAAGGCGGACACTGGGTTTGCGGGGAAAGCCAGGTAATTAGAAACAGCTGCATTCCCTTCTGGGTGATAAGACTTAACCTTCTGAAGTTCAGTGAGATGACATGGCTCCTCGGGGAGTCTCCAGCTGTCTGTCACAGGCAGCAAACAAATGTCCTGAACCTCGGCACAGGCAGGAAAGGGGAGAAAGGTAGGAAGTGGGTTTGCACGAGCACAAGTTTATCTTCAGGTATTCAAACCTGGGGTATTCAAACACTGTGAAATACCAGTGAAGTTTTATGTGAGAAAAGTTTGGGATAAAACCGTGTTCCAGAATTTCCGCTATGATAAATCTGAACTCTCATTCCTATTGTTTTCTAACGGCCATTTCGTGAGCAGGAGATAAGCTGCAAAAGCTTAATTAAACTAGTAAAATATTCTGCAGGTGCAATGGGAAAAATAAACCTTTTATTTTAATAGAAGTTTCTATTGTTTCAAGAATTTGATTATTTCATTTTATCAATTAATCTTGTGATCTATACACTTGGTTCTGGTCAAACAAAGAAGCAAACACAGAAAGAAAAAGAGCTAGCCCTGGAGTGCACTCTTACCAAGTGTGACATTTAACAGGAACTGGACTTTAATTCCTGTTCTGAACTAAGGTTGCAAGGCCAATTTTTTATTGCTCCTTCTTTAAAGGCTGATATTTCTTCTCAATTTAACTTAATTTTTAAATGTGTGTGTGTGTGTGTGTGTGTGTGTGTGTGTGTGTGTGTGTGTGTGTGTGGCTTTCACATAAGTTAATGTGCCTATAGTTACAAGAATAGGTTTTCAGAGCCCCTGGAGCTGGAGTGGCAGATAGTTGTGAGCCAAAAACATGCTGGGAAATAAATTCCATTCCTTTGGAGGAGCTACAAGTGCTTCTAACTGCTGAGCGGTTGCTCCAGCTCCCTGTAATTCTAAGGCATTGTATACACATACCCAGAAATAATACTCTCAATGATTGAAGAAAATCTGACAATGATTTTACTGTGGCTTTCCCTGGCTAAGAAGGGTGTGAGGGATGCATTGAGCCCTCCCCCAGAGATCCCTGGAAGCTTGAGGACTTCCTCCCAAACCTGGTTGCTGCACTGGAGGCTTCCTTCTTTGTGGAAGTATATTCCGGAAGTCTGCCAGCTTGATTTGATCTTAAGACTTATAGGCTAATGCAAAGTAATTTCCAACTTCACTCAGAGAATCTAAAGCATCTTGCTCATCAGTGTCTGAATTTCTCTAGTCTTATCAATTCTTCTTCTGGTCTCCCAATGATCCAAAATATTCATTATGAAGCCC
>NC_022027.1:49071119-49089953 GCF_000317375.1 Microtus ochrogaster
AAAAACAAAAAAAATTCATTATGTGAGAAAATGCATAGTGAATTGTGGCATTGTGGTTGATACCACATCCAGCCACTGACAGCTTGAATTCAGGTAGTAAATAAACCTCCAGGTTACATTTATCAGAAAGGTGAAAGAAAGCACGACATCAAAATCAGCAATACGTCATTCATTTTACTGAGAGCCTGGTTCCATGGAGTTGATAAGATCTGAAAATTCTCTGGCTTTGCTGAAGCCTTGGCTTTTGTAGTATACAAAGGGAATTACTTTATATCTCACTTTTCTCCCCAAGTTTGCAAATAAGAAACCTCTGATTCAGTATTCAGACATCTATAGTATTGATCATGAGTCAGAATTCAGGTCTATCCCACTTGACTGTAGCCGGGTGTTTCCCACTACATAATTACTTCTAATTAATTGCATTGTGTTTGGTCTTCATAAGACTTTAGTGAATATCTGGGACCTCACATCCTAGTGATTAAAAAAGAGCTCATTATTTTCCAAGAGATTCACTAATGAATTTATTTAGCTTCTGGCCTAGATACAAAATTAAAATTTGCAATGTAGTTATAAGATCAACCTTAATAGTAAATCTATATAGTTAACTAATCTAAACATATTAGAAATCAATATATTATATAATGCCCAAATAATCTCAAGGGTCCTAGTGTCCCAGGATATATTTAAACTCTAAATCTGATAGGCAGTGAATGCCTTTTGATTCCCAGTTATACATTCAGAGATGTTTGATGGTGCATTTCTTCAAAACAGCATGTAACTTGATAGGCTGCAGCTAAATTCAACATGTAAGAACTGTTTCACAATAACTAAATATGCTTTTTATTCTCTAAGTCCCCTTAGCCTAATCGATTACAACACCAAAGTTTTCATTTAAATTTTACCTCAGAATTGACACTTGCTTTACGAAAGTCATCAACTTCAGTTTTACACAGAAAGTTCACCACCAACATGGACTATAAGATGTGCACCCTGCTGTCCAGTTTGCATTGTAGAGTATTAAAAGGGTCAGTTTTAAAATAGGGGGATGTGAGAGCAGCTCAGGAGATAAAGTGCATGCTACACAAACATCTCTAGCACATACTTCTACAGCCAGGCTGGAGAATTGGAGACAGGAAGATTCCTGGGCCAAGCTAGCCATGCAGTGTAGCAAAACTAGAACATTCCAGGTTCAGTGAGAGACCCAGCCTCGCCAAAGAAAATGGAGAGGAAGATGCATGCATCGTACTCTGGTCTGGCTGTATGCAAGGACAAACACTAAAATCCCTTTTTTTTAGCATATAATTTAATGGGTACCCATTAACACAGTTTTCCCTCTATCAAACTTGCTACCTTTTTTTTGAGGTAAATATTTCAGTGAATCTATTTAAAGCGTTTATTTACAGATAAGTTGAAGTCATTTGAGTAAAGTAGGACATAAATGACCCATCACTTTCTACATTCCTTTTAGATCTGAGTTGTTCACATTGTCACCTTTCTGGGCTTGGGTTTTTATTTGTTTCCCTTTCTAATCTTTTTTTTTTTAGCCATGCACTCTTCTCATTGTGCTCAGCTAGACTCACACTTGAAGACTCCTTGCCAACACAAATACAGATCAGTTTCCTAAATATGTTCATATTAAATATGTAAGTGAGAGCATTGATTAAAAGAGAAAAAAATCAAGACATTTTCTTAATTAATTTGTATTACTAACGCACGGTTTTGAATGACTTGGAGCCTGTTATCTCTTCCAAATGGAGTTTCCTTATGTGATTTCTTCTATTTATTTGTCTGTATGCTAAAAGGAAATTTAAATTGAATGTGTTCATCATCAAAATTGATGTCAGGCTTAGGTTATTAGGAAAAATCTGGCTGCAATAAAATTCTGGTCAACTCCATAAATTTCATGGTGACTTTCATGTCATACTAAAGTACATCACATGGACCTCTGAAACCATACCACATACCAGAGAAAAGAAAACGGAATTGCTTCTGTCAGGTTCAGAACAATGCTCTAAGGAGCACTTGGGGAAGGGAAAATGTGTTACACACAAAGAAGAGGAACTTGTTTTACATTAGAAATATTGGTGTCTGTTTACTTCCTTCTTAACATAGCATAACAAAAGATGCCTCGGTCATTGACATTATAACATATTAGAACTTAATTTCAAATGCAAAATTTGAAATTTCTGTTAGAGTGTGTACATACACACACACACACACAGCTTGTAAATGATACTGACTTTACACTTATAGAATACATAGCATCTACTTTAGAAGGTTTTCATTTTATTTTCTAAGATGAATATTTAGAAAGTACTCAATTTTTTTAAATGAATGTTCAATTTGTTGAGATGGTTGCATATTCTTTGGACTTTTCAATCTCACAAACAAAAGTAATCAAGATATGATTATTACTAAGATATAGTGCAGTACCTAAACAAATCTAAGTACAGGAAAATAAACAAAGGAAACCTAAAATAATGTTTCATCATCTTAAAGTAGCTTCATTGGAAAAGAATGGCATTTAAAGACTATTAGGTGTCAGCTATTCGCCACACCCCTGCCTTCCATGTTATACCAAAAGGACAGACAAGGAAGGGGTAAACAAAGTGAGAAAGGCCAGCTGGCTCAGGTCTGAAAAAGCATGGGATAAAACCGGACTCGCTGAACATAGCAGACAATGAGGACTACTGAGAACTCAAGAACAATGGCAATGGGTTTTTGATCCTACTGCACGTACTGGCTTTGAGGGAGCCTAGGCAGTTTGGATGCTCACCTTACTAGACCTGGATGGAGGTGGGTGGTCCTTGGACTTCCCACAGGGCAGGGAACCCAGATTGCTCTTCAGGCTGACGAGGGAGGGGGACTTGACCGGGGGAGGGGGAGAGAAATGGGAGGCGGTAGTGGGGAGGAGGCAGAAATCTTTAATAAATAATTAATAAAAATAAAAAAAGAAAGAAAAAACCAAACAAACAAAACAACAACAACAACAAAAACAAAGTGAGAAAGGTAAAATTCCAGCCCTGTACTCCTGAGATACCAGACATGTGGCTCAAATCCAAGCATCAACAGTAATCTGGAATCATGAACTCACAGTCTTGGTCCGAAACAAGAAAAAAAAAATGCCTCAGATCAACCTCCAGCCTCTTCTCAACATCACAAGCTCAAATGATATCATAGGAGCAATACTCTTCCAGCCAATGGGAGCAACTCTTAACTGGCCCTCCTGGAACTTGAGCTCAACCTCAGGATCCTGAAAAGTTCCTTCATTTCCTGGTGAATACATAGGCCGAAATGAGGAAGAGGGTAAGCAAGCCCACCTGGAGAAGATAGTGTCAGGGTAAAGAAGTATTTGCCGAGTCTGGTCTCACCCAAATGGCACTGCCAAAAAGTCAAACTGCACCATGTACCACTTGGAGGTTATTAAGAAAATCACTCCAAATTTCAAATATTCTCTAAAGATAAACACTCCCTCTTGGTCTAAGGACACTATTGTCCTAAGGGAAGGGCTGAAGGGGGTTTTGAAAGTCAGGGTTCAGGTAGGAAATATGAAGCCTTGATAGTGAACCATAAGGAAAAATTGGGAAATACAAGAGAGTGATTTCAAAGAAAAAAGTAGAAAATGAAAATATTCAGCACAAAGCCCTCAAAGAGGCCAGCCAGCTTCTCAAAGGTATCACAGATGTTCCAGACTTACTCACGGGCCCAGCTTCCACTTAGAGTGCTGGAATGCCCTGTGGACGCTGTAGGCTGAGATGACCCAGATTCTATCAGCTAAGATTCCGGCTGAGAAATAAGATCCCCTTTTTTTAATGTAAAGTGTCTATGTATGGAGAGGCCCACCATGGTTGTCCATTTGGAGGCCCCAGCAGAGGATGAGAGCAGAGGTGTCCCAACCCTGGCAGAGCCTGAGTGCTTACAGAACAAGTTTCCCTAATTGGGCATTTGTGTCTCTTTTTATATATTTTTAATCAGTTTATTTTTAATTTAATCATTTTAAACTCATTAAAAAACATGAGTTTTGGCAAATGTAGATAGTCATGGGAATGCCACGCTAGTCACTTTCTAGAGCCAATTCATTATCCCCTAGAAGGCACCTTTTTCCTCTTTGCATCAAATCTCCAACCCCTACCCTGAAACTATTGATTTACTGATTAGTATTGTGGTGTGTGGTTTTCTTGAATCTCATGGAAATGGAGCTAAACAAGCAGTATGGAGTCCTTGGGGTATGGCTCAATCATATGTAAGTGTGATTAATACATTGGAGATCTGTCAGTGCTGGAGTGTCTAATGCCCATTTGTCCTTTCTGATTGCCAAGTAGAAGTCCATTGTACACACACATCATAGTTTGTTTACTAATTCACTGGTTAATAAACGTTCAAATTATCTGCAGTTTATGATGAATACTAACAAATTGGGCAAGAAAATACACAGAAGTCTTTGTGTGGGCATGCATTTTCATTATTCTTGGACAAATATCTAACAGTAGGATTATTGGATAGAAGCCCATGTTTAATATTAAAATAAGCCCCCCAACTGTTTTCCAAAGATTCTATAACATTTTTTTATCCCAACATCAATATATGAGTATTTGTTTCTCATCGGTATGGTAAGTCATTTTAAGGTTAGCCATTCTACGTGTGTGGGTTGTGTGTGTGTGTGTGTGTGTGTGTGTGTGTGTGTGTGTGTGTGTAAGAGGGCAAGATATTTCTTAGCCTCAGCCTTAGTATGATTGACAATTTGGTCCAGACCATGTGTGTGTTAGCATTGTAGGATGCTTATATGAATCTCTGTTTTCCAACTACTAGGTGTTCATGGTAATGCTGCAGATATTGCTAGATATCTTTACAAGATAGACACGACCCTACGAAGAACCATGAATGCATGGCATTGACTTAGCATCTGTTTTCCTCATAATGAGTGGCAGCATGCACCTTCAATTGAGCTTAGAAGCAGACCCTCCAAGTTGTTTTGGCCTCACTTATATTTATATCCTTCAATTTTTAAAGCAGAATCACCTACAATATACCCTCCACAGTCTGTAAGACGTGTGGTAGCATAGCCCTTTTCATCCCTGATCTGAATGGTCTGTGCTATTGCTCTCTCGTACTTGCTAAATGTAACTAGAACTTTAACAGGCTTATTGATATTCCCAGAGAAGAACCTTTGGGTTTCACATAATTTTCTCTAATGTTTTCTGTCCTTAGTTTTACAGATTATTGTATTTCATTTTTATTGTTTCGTCTCTGTTTTATATTATATATTTGATTTGTGATCATTAAACTTTTTTCCAATATTAGTGTTGATTATAACTCCTCTAAGCATTGCAGTGGTTTCTTGTTGCAGATTTTTTATATATTTATTTTTATTTTCTTCATGGCAAATATTTATAAATGTCATTTTAGTTTTTGCTTTGACCCATGGGTCATTTGAAATATTTTAGAATTTTTGATCCTAGCCCTTATAATCCTAGGTTGATAAATTTTTCTACTTTTCCTATAAGGACTCTGAAGCTTTCTCTATATTTTATAGCTAAGTTATTATTTTTTTAAGATTTTCCATTTGCTATGGTTTCCCACAGTTGTATATATTTGTGTCTTTGTGGTGTTTGTTTTGTTTTGTTTATTTAGAATATATTTTATACTTCAATTTTATTGAGCTTTTTACAATTATGCTTTTAGCTTTCACTAACTTAGAATAAAATAAATATTTCTTATTTCCAACATGGCTTTTGCAAAGTTTTTTCCGACTCTTTCTCAGTTCCACCCTTCCACTTGTTCTAGGACACCCACTGCACATGCGTCAGCTCACTCCAGTTCTAGGACACCCACTGCACATGCGCCAGCTCACTTGGTTCTAGGATACCCATCGCACATGCGTCAACTCAATGAAGTTCCTTTACTTTTGTAATTGTTTCTGTTGCTATGCATTTGTGTTTTTTTGTGTTCACTGAAATTTTTCTTTCTGTAATGCCTAATGTATGATTAATCCAACAAATACCCATTTTGCTTCAGGTGCTGTTTTTTCATCTTTCAAGTTTCATTTGATCTTTTCAGTCTGCCAAGCTATCTAAGGTGTGCACGTTTTTAAGGGTATTAATAAAATAGACTCAGATGGCAAGGCACTAAGAATAGCAAGTATATGTTAAACAGCCAGTATGTGTCTCATGGTATCCAGTAATTAGTGTTTTCTTCCAGGTATAGATAGCATTTCCCTTCTTTGTGCACTGTATTTACTGAATGTATTATATATTTTACATCATTCTTGCTCAATAAGGAGTCCTTTTAAAGAATGCTACACTATTCATAAAATTAACTAATTGCCAACCAAGTTACTCTGACAACTTTCATAATTCGGTGTTGGGCAAGTCCAAAATGGCCTTGAATGTAGGCCAAGCTTGCTCCTGTTCCTTTCCCCAACAGCCTATGTATTACAAGGTCTTTATAAATGGCTGGTGGAAAATTGGACTATCACTCACCCTGTACAATCATCTATAAGTCTTCCTTTGAACAGTGTATTTCAGAGACTCATAAATGAAAAGAAAATATGGTTTCTAGGATTTCATAAGTAGCAGGATATGCATTATAAAAGACACTGGATGTCAAGAAAACTGTAGTGTTACAATCTGATTATGAATCTACTAATTATAAAGAAGGTGATTCATTGAATACACAGGAATAAAATCTGGAGCGAAGTAATTTATCCCATTTATTCAAGAAAAAAAATCAAGAAAGGCAGAGGCCAAATAAGACTTGGATGAAGTAATCTAGAAATTAGTCAACAAGAAAAGCGTAGAGTCATATGAAGCGGGGAAAGTGGAAGGAAGAAATAGGATGTTAGGCTGACTAGGATGATACTGGAGTGGGATGGAAGAAATAGGATGTTAGGCTGACTAGGATGATACTGGTGGAAGGAAGAAATAGGATGTTAGGCTGACTAGGATGATACTGGAGTGGGATGGAAGATATAAGATGACTCCAGGATTCCCAAGAAGGGGATTACAAAAGTAGTGGAAAGAAAGCCACGCTGAATTTTAAAACCAATGAGTAAGTTAGACTTGAAATTTGTGATGTGGACAGCACATCCAATATGACAGAGACAGCACATCCAATGTGACAGAGACAGCGCATCCTTGTGTCTTCACTGGAAGATGACACACTCTTTCACAGATTAAAAAAAAAAAAAAACTGGGCAGGGAACATGATCCAGAGAAACACATGCTCAGTAAGTCTTGAGTTTCTTTGCCTTTCAAATGCCATCCTCATGTCTATCTAAGGTGAATCAAGGAAAAACACGCAATGACATTTTCTGCTTTCCATTTTATATGTCTAGATTTAGAAAGGAATGAGAAATATCATAATAATGCAAGGGAGGCGATTCTTCTGTGCAGTTCCTAGTGCAAGCAGTGAAGCCTCCCAGCAATGTTGTGCTTGAGGAAACTCCAGCCCATATTCTTTACCAGAGCCTTGGCTACCCTTCAGATAAACAGCCTCCAAATAGTTCACCAGTCACCCCAGCCGTTGCCAGGCTAAGGCTTTCATTTCCTCTCCGTGGCACTTTTCCCAAAGTATCTGAGCCTTTTGTGTTTTGAGGAAAGTTTTCATAAAGCAGAAATATGCCCTCAAAGCACAACAGATTGTTACTTTGTTCATTTTATAGTGCTGCCAGCTGCCAGCTCTGTCTCTCTATTCTTTACTCTCTACAGTTTGCTCAAGTAGAAAACTATTTAATGATACTGCTCAAAATGAATCATAAGACGAAGACATAAACGAACATTGGAGGGCATGTGAGAAACCACCTACTGCCCTGCTGTGCAGATGTAAATGTTGCTGGACTGAAATGAAGCAATAACCTTTCCAGTTATTGGCCCAGAACCGGAACAAATTTCTTAACGTTCTACTCACTGCTACTTGCAGTGCCGTTAGCTCAGCTCCTTTGTGAGCATTTCAGAATCCTCTTAAGACAGTTTGATGCCAATCAAGCATGGTTGTGCTGGTTTATTTACCTCGTCAGTATCTTGTGTTATCTTGGATTTCTTTCACATCCACGATGCAGCTGAAACCCTGGTTAAACTCCAATTGGCCGACCAAGACTCAGTTGATTTCACAACACACTGAAAACAAGCATTTTTGCTTATATCTTTTTTTGTTGCTACATGCCTTGACTATGATCATGAGATAAACTTCTAGTTTCCATGGCTACAAATAACAACAAAGTGAATTTTCCCCTAACATCAACTGATGGAGACAAGTGAACAAATAAATCCATCCCAATTTATAGCTAGTTATATAGAACTATAACTTATGACCTTGATAACCATTTTTAAATTACAAATGTTTCAAATGACATTTTAATTTCAGTGTTTATAAGCTGGCTACTAGAAAAACATATTGTATTTTCCTAGAAATAGTGTGCATGCGCTCTCTCTCTCTCTCTCTCTCTCTTTCTACATATATATATATGCATCATATATATATATGTTTTTATATTCCGTGTGTATGTATATATGTATGAAATCTTTTAAAAATGATGACTATCTTTTATTTGTAATAGTGATTTATGTATTATTTTTGTTACATTTTCATTTATTATCATTATTAGTGTGTGCTCTTAAATGTGGAGTGTGAATAAATGGATGGTAGGGTATGTGTGAGGGGAGTTGGAGGACAACTGGCAGGCGCCAGCTCGTTCTACTATGTGGGTCATAGGAATTGAATTCAAATCATCAGGCTTGGCAGCAAGAGCCTTTACCCGCTGAGCCATAATACCAGTCCTTTATAATATTTTGGATGATGTAATATTTGTTGCCAATAACAACCTTTCTTCAGCTCCAATGGTAAAATGAAGTGCTACAGACCCAGGCACAGACACAGTGTGCACAATACCAGCCCCAGTGGATAAAGACAGAACTGGGGGCTGATTCTAGCAGTGAAGTTGGACTCCTCAGTAGCAGATGCTGTGTCAGAAAGTTTGAGTTTAGTGAACTAACTTTCTGTTTCTCTTTTCAATATATATATTTAGGAAGCACTGTCATATCCGTCAACCCTTCTACCCACCGCCAATACCCATCCTAGCCCCTGATGTGAGATGCCCCTCTGGATGCCGTGAATATGTTTTGTTACCATTGGTTAATAATAAAGCTTATTTGGCAAAGGGCCAGGGAGAATAGAGTCAGGTGGGAATACCAACCAGAGATAGAGGGAGAAAGAAGGCAGAGTAAGAGAGGCACCAGGAGCCACGGGGAAGCAATATGCAAGGTAGCAAGCCATGATCCCTATGGCAAAATATAGAATAATGGAAATGTGTTAATTTAAGTTGTAAGAGCTAGTTAATAATAAGCCTGAGTTAATAGGCTAGACAGTTTATAATTAATATTAATCCTCAGAGTGATTATTCGGGAATGGGTTGTTAGGAGAGAAACCACCAGTTACAAGCCTCTAGTAATCTCTGTTCTGTTTTCAGTATGATTTTTTTCTACATTACACGTAGACGAACATGTGACATTTATCTTTCAGTGTAGAGTTTCTTTCTTTAACATGATCTTCCCCAGTTGTTTCAGGGTTTGTTCTTGTTTATGACTACACACTACACTGTGCTTATGTACCATATTTTGTTTGTGTTGTGTTGAGGGGCTATTAGGCCGATTCCCCACCTTTGTTCTTGTTGATAGGACCCCAATACACGTGAGCATGCAGGTGTCCCTGCAATGAGTTCATTTTCTCTGAATGCATACCCAGGAGTTAGCCATCTGGGTCACATGGAAGTCCTACTTTTTATTTTTCAAGGGTTGCCATGCTGTTCCCTGCTGTCAGGAAGAACTAACTACAAGTTCTGTAGGTTGTAACAGGAGCTGAAAAGTTCAGAAATAATAGGAGCTCTTTCTTTGGTGACCAGAGTAATGAGACCGGCACCCACAGAACAGCATGTCGGACTGTTAGCTCGAATGTTACAAGTAAAAGCCAGAAGTTGCCTGTATTTTCCAAAGTTTGGTACTGAACCTACTACAACACTGAGAACTTGGGTTAATTTTCTTGTTACTATTTCAGTAAACACACATTTAGTTCTTAATAGTGGTTGTAAAGCAGGCTACAAGTCGGGCAAATTACAAAACTGAATATTCCTACTTAGAATGGTTTCCAGATCCCACAATTCAGGTTATAATCCAATGCATTATATCAGTATCTTAGCCTCCATATGGTTTAATAAGCATGTTGAATTACCATGCAACCCTTTAATTCATCTTATTGGACAAACGTGGTACACGGAGTTCAAGAATGTAGCCTCTGGTCACAATCATGTCTACAGCAGAAACACAGTCATCTGCACATTATAATTCCAGTTGGTGGAATTTTCTATTATAGTTTCAGGCTCTTTTAATGCTTTCCATTTTCAACTTGAGTATGAGATCCTCAGGTAACACTGAATTATCCATGACTTGAACTCAAATTGCTCTTTTTCTTTCCAAGCTACATAGGAATCTGTTTTCCTTCTAAGTCCATGACTCACAGATTCAATATGTTTGGATCATTTTGTAATGAGGTGGACATCATTTTCTCTTGTTTTAGTCCAAATATATCTGCTTCACGTAGAATCAAAACACTGAGTTCATTACTATGTGCGCGTTAATTCCAGATTTACATTAAATAGGACTGTCGTGATGATTGCCATTCAGATCAAATCAAAAGGCCCTGTCATGGTTTTTGTCAGAACCCAAGTGTGTGAGGAATCAAATTTTGATGCATACCTCCAATAATTTGCACTGGCAAGTTTTCGGTAAGCTCTCATACATGAGTTTGCGGGGTTACCTTATATAGCTCTACAACATACTTCTCAAAAATAATATGTTTATAAAAACTCACATCTCACTTTAATCACTTGCAAATATTTGGAGTGATTAAACCTCCTTTGTGCAAAATATTATTTTCCCACTGAAGTTCCTTCTACCTTTAGTGTGTCCACCTTCAATTTAAGAGACAGAGCAAGTGGCCCTAGTTTAAACTTCTTACTAAGAAAGAGAAATAATGGAGATTGGGCAACAGCCATCCGACTGACATGCAGCTGGACGTCCAGCTTGTCATTCTGCATGTGAGTCACCTTCCAGCCTTTCAACGAAGATGTGTTAGATCCTATTCAAGATGGAAGGTTTTTTTGACTAAATCAATTCGAGCATTGAAGCCAAAGGCAAGCAAAGCATAGGGATGGCGTAATGTAGGGCATGGGCCAGACTATAGTGTCAGCATACTTAGCCTCCTTCCCAGATCGCAGAAGGATGCCTGCTTCAGATACCCACTGCTGATTCACCATGGGCCTCTAGACTACCCCATATGGGTATTCACGCACCTAAATTTAACCCTCTTTCTCCAGTTCCGTGTCTTCCATTGAGCCCCTTCAATCACACACCTTTTACTACAAAGTAATGGTGGCTCAGCCTCCAGTTTCTTTTGATTATTCAAGCGGAAGTCCAGAAGTTCCCTGAATGAGAATGACTCCATGGCAGGAAGGACTGAGCTGTGGTTAGTTTCCACTACCATATATGGAAGGGGTGAAAGGTGAGCTTAAATAAAAAGGCTGAGATTTCAGATGAGTTTAAAATAAGGGTAGAGAATTCTATTCTTAATTATGACTGATTTTCTAAAAGCACTGATATTGAGCCACTATCAGTCTTTATGAAAATATCCATTTCTTATATTAACCTGACTTCTTTATGCCTAATAATAATTATTTGCTGAAAACACATATATTCTCTTGAAGTCTTAATTTCTGTGAAGAAGTGTTGCCTGTATCATTTGACATAGGCAAGAACCAGTCCAATAATTTAATTTTCTTATCCCTCCCTCCCCGCCTTCCTTTATCTGTTTTTGTTGCTTTGGTTTGGTTTGGTTTGGTTTGGTTTGGTTTGGTTTGGTTTGGTTTGGTTTCTCAGTGTTGGAAAGTAAATCCAAGCCTTGTAAATGCTAGGCAATTAGTTCACTATTTACCTATGCCTCAGCCCTTCTATTTATTTACTTTATATTTTGAGACAAAGTCTTACCATATGATCAAGCTGTCAATGAACATATATAACCTAGGTGGGCCTTGAACTTTTGCATCTCCCTGCCTACATCTCCAGAGTGCTGAGATTACAGGCCTGCTCCACCATGCCTAGCTCCGCTTATCACATTCTTAATCCCTAAAAGGCTTAAGGGAAACAGTTAAGCATGTCCTCCCACACGGATTTGCCTTACGTTTTCATTTTCCATCATGATCCCACCGTGTCTTGAGCACAGTATTGAGTGATCTCAAACATGATAAAGGAGACCCAAGTCCCTCCCTTAAGAATCACATTAGTCTGAAGAAAGTAAGACTGAGACCATTAGAAGATGATTAGAAGATGCAGGGTGATAGATATGCCCAGGTTGTTTCCACACATGGAGAAGAACATGGAACTGCCGTGGGGATAGGCCAAACTAATTCCTATAAAGAATGTATAGACATTTCCAGGCAACAGAAGACAGAGGCAGAAGAAGCAGCATAAAGAATAACATCAATTTGAAAAATGGCATGGTTCATAAAAGAGAAATTATTGGCAGTTCGGTTGCTAGAGCATAAATTTTAAAGTTGGAACATGAAGGCATGAAAGGCCAGGTAAGCCAAATGAGGAAGCCTGGAATGCATACTATAGGTGGTAGTGAGTCATTGAAAGGGATTTGTACCAAAGAGTAACAGAACTGAATCTATGCATGAGAAACTTCCCTGGGGGCTGTGTGCAAGCCAGGCTGAAGAGGGAGAAGTCAGGAGGCAAGGAGACAAATAAACAGGCTGCTGCCAGGGCCCGGGTGAGGACAGCGCTGGAGACAAGATAATAAAGGGCCAGCATAAGGGAGGGGTAAGTCAGTGAGCAAGCAGAGGTGGGGTGAGTGGGGGGGATATCAGGCTCTAAATCTAAGACTAATGTTCCTCAATAAACAGAACTGTCATTAAAGATGAGATGGTAAACTCAGGTAGTTGTAGCAGAGGAAGGCGAAGGGCTTAATCTGGGGACATATTTAGTTTGCAATGGCATGGAATGTGCACAGCACAGGAGGTTACAGTAGGTAGATGCCTACGTCTGGGCTTCTGAGCTGTTTGGCAGAGAGAAATGGATGTGGAATTTATTTGTATTTAAGGAAAAATGGCAGGTCTTCCATGGAGCTCTGGGCATCATCAGCCATTCTTGCTGATGCAGCTGCCTGGCTCACTGGCTTTGAAGAATGGCTGTTATTGTTTCCTATATATGTGAATTCTGTATATTTTTCTAAGATGTACAGTTGAGAGAAATGCTTAAATTTCTACTTGCAAATTAAAATATATAAAGGTGAGGAAACATGCATTTAAGCAACAGTATAATTTTTTATTATAACTAAAAAAAAATCACAAGTTAGATTTTAAATATTACTCTTTTTAATTTTTTATTGCTTTATAAATAATACCAATCAAAATTTCCACTTCCCTCCTCCCACTTCCCTCCCACTCCCCCCCACACACCCTTTCCCCCTCCTCCCTCCAGTCCTAAGAGAGGGCAAGGTACCCTGCCCTGTGGGAAGTCCAACGCCCTCCCCCCTACATCCAGACTTAGGAAGATATGCTCCAAATAGACTGGGATCCCAAAAAGCCAGTACATGCAGTAGAGACAAATCCCGTGGCATTATCATTTGCTTCTCAGTCTGTCCCAATTGTCAGCCACATTCAGAGAGTCCAGTTCAATCCCATGCTCTTCAGTCCCAGTCCAGCTGGATTTGGTGAGCTCCCATTATCTCAGGCACACTGTCTGACCCCTTGTGGTCCTGAGTTCCTTGCTCATATTCTCCCTCCTTCTGCTCTTCAACTAGACTTTGAGAGCTCAGTCCAGTGCTCTGATGTGGGTCTCTGTCTCCATTCATCGCTGGACGAAAGTTTTATGGTGATATCCAAGATAGTCATCAGTCTGACTACAAAACAAGGCCAGTTCAGACACCCTCTCCTCCATTGCCCAAAGTCCTAGTTGGGGTCATCCCCATGGACTCCTAGGAACCCTTCCAAAGCCAAGCCTCTTGCCAACCCCAAAATGGTTCCCTCAATTAAGATATCTCCTTTCCTGCTCCCATATCTGTCCTTCCTCCCTCTCAACCATCCCACTCCCCCAAGCTCTCCCCAACCCTCCCATCTCCCCTCTCCCCTTCCCCCCACCCCACCCACACTCCCATGCTCCTAACTTTTGTCTGGCAATCTTGTCTGCTTCCAGTTTTCAGGATGATCTATGTATGTTTTTCTTTCGGTTCACCTTATTACTTAGCTTCTCTAAAATCATGAACTATAGGCTCAATGTCCTTAGTTTATGGTTAGAATCCACTAATGGATTGGATCTAGAAAAACATATTGAGTGAGGTAACCCAGACACAGAAAAACAAATATAATATGTACTCACTGATAAGTAGCTTTTAGAAATAAAGCACACACAAAAAAAGCCAGCCTACAATCTACAACCCAGAGAACCTAGACAACAAAGAGGAACCTACATAGGGAGGTGAAACTCAATAGGGAGGTGAAAAAGACAAGATTTTTTGAGAAATTGGGGAGCATGGGGGTCATGGGAGAGGATAGAAGAAGAGAGGGGAAGAAGGAAGGGGAGCAGAAAAATGTATAGTGCAATAAAAAAGAAAAGAATACTGCATATTTACAAGTAGAATGGCATTGCAGAGCTTAGGAAGGAATGCTTGAAAAATGTATATATACTAGGAAAAGCTGAAGAGAAATATGAGGCTGGGTGTGGCTCTGGGGTGAGGTGTGAGGAGTATGGGTGCTAAGCTGCTGTGTCCAGGAAGTATTTAATATCTTATATATTACTATATTGTGTCTAAACATATATATATATATATATATATATATATATATATATATATATAAACATAGGAGAGGTTGAAGAGCCAAAGTCTGTAAGACTTGACAAGGACAGGATTCAGGATGAAAGAAAAGGCTCAAGGATGAATTGCGTTTCTGACTTGCATGACATGGTAGATGGTAGCACTATTTGATTATGACTCATACTCCTCAAATTATGTTTTGAAACGCAATGAGACAGTGTTTTTAAAAAAAATGGGGAAAATGGTTATCTGTTACAAAGGAAAAGTCTTAATGCCAATGTTTAAAGTGAAGAGGTTCCAAACTGACATGAATGTAGGCCAGAGTCTCGCATATGTATGAAATGTTGAATGCGTGGTTCTGCGAATGAAGGAAGCCCTCAGGAGAAGATAGGGTAGTTTTGAAAGGCCAAGTCGACTGACAGTTTTAACTTCGCTGGAGACTTCCTCCCTGAGTCTTACTGTATAACCAATGTGCTGCAGAATACAGCTGCTTCCAGTTTAATTCTGGTTGAGAGTGAGCCAGTATATATTTCATTGGTTCATCTCCATGTAATTCAAACAGATGGGATATTTTTCAAAGATAATTTTCCATATCTTGCACATAAGTGCAAAACTGTCCAATGAATATTCAAAGACTGTGTAGCTTTTAAATTTTCTTTTTGCCTATAGTTGTTTTTCTTACTATATTGATTCTCATGACTTCAACCTCTGTTGTTTTATTTTTCATTTTGTTATTTATTCCAGATTACATTATAATTACAACTCACACTCTTGATTCCCAAACCTTAGTACAAACTGAGGCCAGATTCCTTTCAATATTCAAAATAAATTCCAAACCTCCAGTTGATGCCAGCGTCCCATGCATCCTAAAATGTTTGCTTCCTCTGCAACATCCCTCCAAAACCTCCTACTCTGTCTAATATCTCAGATATCTATTGCTGAGTGATTCATTTAGTTACAGAAAATGATATCCATCAAACATGTCACAGTTCTGTATGTCAGAGGTCCTTACCTGGTGTGACTGGGGTTTCAGTTCAATGTCTCCGAAGTCTAACCTGTCAGCAGATCTTAATTCCCTTCCAGATTCCCAGAAGAAGAATCAACTCACCAGATCACGTAGGCCCTGGGCAGAATCAAGTTCCTTCCAGCTAATAGAGTGGCTGAAGTCCTATGGTCCCTATGTCTTAAAGCCTTCAAAAGCCTACATTTTAAATCCTTCTTTTGTTCACACTGCCCTGGCGGTTGTCTTGTCTTGTTTAGAAGCAGCTCATGTGATTATACTGTGGCCTTCATTTCCTCATTCTTGCTTTGCATTTGACAATGGAATCTCTAGAATTTTCATTCTTCCTTGTCCCCTCTATCCTCGTGCTGGCTGTTCTATAAAGCAGTTACTCCAGTGCACTGACACATGTAAATATTGGTATCTCCCAATGTCTTTTTCCAGTATTGTTCTATACTATACCTTCAGAAAATCGCCCTTTAAAGAAACAAGAGTTGTAGAAAAGTGTTTCCAATCACTTCCCTAGCTGGTAGGTACCATTCCCATCTAACACATCAAAGCCAGGAGTCTGAACACTATGTGCAATACTTCTTCACAGCAACTTCATTATCAACAAAAGTAGGCTTTTCTCCAACACTATATCCTAGAACGTACCCATGAATCTAGACTGAGTTATTAAAGCAGTTTCTAAACTGGCCAATCTCCTGCCTTCTAAGATCATGGGATTTTAGTTCTGCCCTCTACCCACTACTGGAACAATCATTGTCAAGTATGTACCTAGTTGTTTTTCTCTTTTGTGTATACCCCTCAGGTGTCCCCATTGCCTGCAGGGTAATTCATCTGCACAGGTGAAACCTGCTGTGCAGATTTACATCCAGTCACTTTCTTGTGCATTTGCTTCCATTTTTCTGCCTCATCGATACTGAGTCATTAGCCACTCCATCCTTCGAGGTCTCATTCAGTTGTTCAACAGATTCCCTGCACCTTATCTGTCTTCCATCCCTATGCCTGTCACTTCCCCAGGCTGAGTCTTCCAGCTCAGTTATCAGCCCAACATTCCTCCAGCTAGGAAGCTCAGCCCTTCTCTTCCTTCAGTCTGGGTAAGATCTCTCCCATCTTCCCAAGGAACTCCAAGGGCACTTTTATCCTATATTCCTATTGGTGAATTTATCAGCCTGCGACCACATCATATTTGGTTACAAACACCTAAAACTATGACTAAAGTGTAACACGTGCCCTCTGCATTGACATTAATTAGAAAAATTAAAAGAATGAGTGAGTCAATGCAACTTCTCTGACACTTCTCTCAGTTCTGCATCATGCTCTAAGCTGTGTGGCCTAGATAGCAGGCTTCTCTTGTTCTGCAGGAAAAACAGGGTGGAGGGAAGTCTTAAAATCATGAAACCTCCCAGCAGTCTTATTTGGTTCTAATTTCTCTATTGGAACCTCTAAATTGGCCCTCTAGAGAGGGAGGAGAGGGAGCAGTAGTATCTAATACAAGGATTGCTACCTTTAAGTTTAAGCTAAACAGTTGGCAAAACCATGATGGTGATGATGCTGTGTATTAGTAGATGCTCTGGATGAGGGAGCGCACAATCTCACTCAGCCAGTGGCCCTATACCTGCCTCAGGAATTGTTTGTAGCATGAATAATGAAAACTGAGAAACAGATATTGGCATTCAAGCTAAAGATCAGAAAAGCAAAACAGCCAAGCCACTAGAAAAGTCTTACTTCTACCAAGGCGGGGCAGCTGCAGACTGAGCCTGTCTCCTCCTTGCCTTATATTCCCCTTTAGTGCTGGGGGATAAAGGCATGTGACTCCCTGATATGGGAAGTCCTAAATTAAATCAACATAAAATTATCTTAACTTCAGAATTTGAGCCTAAGGATATGTTGTTTTTTTTAAAAAGGTACTGCTTTTATTTCCACAGATGAGAACCGGTGGATTAATTCCATAGTAATGTGGTTTGATGGACCAAGATGCTCAAAAGGTTGCCATGAACACCCCCAAAAATACTTTGGCTAACAAAAAGCGGAAAGCAGTCTGAAGAGAACTACACACATATTCCCTAAATGATTGTTTATAAATGGTTCATTATATTTAAAGGGGGATATGCTATAGAGATTTGCATTGGTATGGATCTTGCTTTATTGATACAAATTTAAGGTCAATTTTGTTATATGTATGTTTCTGCTCTTGATTAAGGTATTGTATTTGTGCAGCTCATTTAAAACTCTAATGTATAATTAAGAAATTCAGGTTAATAAATAATCATCTATAATACTCAACCTTGGAATCATGTTAGTTAGGTTTTCTAGATATATAGAGATTTATTTCAGTTAAATAGGTATTCTTCAAGTCTTTCAGAGACCTTGAGAATATGGATTTAAAATATTTTAAAAACTTAAAACTTTTCATGACAATGAGACACATCTGTTCTTGGCAGCACCAATCTACTTCAAGAGGATAATGGGCATCTAAGAGGGTCCTTATGGAGTTAGTTAGCCATTTGGGCAGGAAATTGCTCTTGCCTGGACTGCTTGATGGTATCCTGTATGAACTGGACATGCAGGACCCAGAGAAATGACTGCTAAACTTGTCTAAAGGTGAGACAGACTTTCAGGGTTTTTGCTTCATTAAAGAGTCTGCTACACACATTCAGGACACAGATGATAGTTACTAACAAGCTGCCAATATAGGTGGAACTGTCTTTGAAATTTTCTGCTTCATGGAAAAGTCTGCCAGATACTATGGGTCTGTAGGCTGGAGATGAATGCCCCAACAGTACAGAAGAACTTTGGGTAACTGTTCAGGCAGCGAGATGTCTCTGTCAAATCTAGAGTTTTGGAAGTTGCTTACAAAATACTTTCTGTTTACTGAGGTGATATTATATTCTTCTGGAGTCTTTGATGGAGTTGAAGAATAGTTATAGTTTTCCTTAGTTATGATAAAAGATAAAGTAGATATAAATATT
>NC_022027.1:49090053-49108108 GCF_000317375.1 Microtus ochrogaster
AGAGAGAGAGACAGAGAGAGAGACAGAGAGAGACAGAGAGAGAGACAGAGAGAGAGAGACAGAGAGAGACTGGGCAGAGTCAAGGAGATGCCATGTAGCCACTACCAGGAAAAGATGATGGACTGGAACCATGCTGGTAAACAACAGCCATGTGGCAATATACAGTTTAATAGAAATGGGTTAAAATAAGATGTAAGAGCTAGCCAATAAGAAGCTAGAGATAAAAGGCCAAGCAGTGATTTAATTAATACAGTTTCTGTGTGGTTATTTTGGGACTGAGCAGCCAAGAACAAACAAGCAGGCTCCCTACAATCCCCTTGTACTGGGATTAAATATGTGTGAGCCACCACCACTTGGATTTGTTTCTGCATTGATATTGTGTAGCCCAGGATGGACTTGAACTCACAGAGATCCATCTGCCTCTAACTCCTAAATTCTGGAATTAAAATTGTATGACACCACTGCCTGGCATGTAGTGTCTTAGTTTTACCTTCTGGTCTCCAGGCAAGCTTAATTTATTAAACCATAAAGAAAAATCACTGTACTTATTCCTAAAAGAATCTACTCTTTTATCATCTATAACATACTGAAGAGTTATCTGAAATAAATGGGATTTTACATCTATCTGAAGTAAAATGGGATTTTAGAACAAAGAAAAATCTGTACTTACCACTTGAAGTTAGCAAGGAAATCTACCTAAAATTTAACATCTCATGCACATGCTCAGCTGCTCTGGTGGACCAAGAAAATTTCTAAGATTTCCAACCCTACTCTGGTACATGTGGAGATTGAACATAGATTTCGAAAGAGGTCATCCTTGGGCTGGAATGCCTGTTTCCTGGCACTGCCTCAACAAGTGAAGGGGCCATTGCCTCAAGACTTATTCATTGGGATTATTCCCCTGCTTTCTTCCCCCTGAGATTTACTCTGAGAGAAGAATGTTTACAGCTTTCATGAAAAAGCAGAACTTTGGGTCCAGTTTTAGAAAATGGATATGCATTAATAATTAGTAAAGAGCAGCAACAAAAAGTATGCATCAAATTTTTATGCTAGATATTGCATTGCTCTCATTTCTCCTGAAGTATCTAGCTTCTGTAAGCATTCATTATGATACATAATATACATATTTTGCCTGCCATGCTCTTTGTACATGTTAAACAAGAGAATATAAATTGAAATTCCTTATAAATTGCTAGCAGTGTTCTATAATAGTATCAGGAAAATTGTAAGGAGATGTGGATCACTGATTATGTGTCTTTACTGTGGCAAAAATGGTTGGCAAAAGAATTCGAGTAAGAAGAGTTTGTTTTGGTTCAGTTTGTAAGAGATGTTCCTTGTCACGGTGGCAGGGAGGACAGGCATGGCCTCAGGAGCTGAGAAAGCTGGTCACATTACTTCTGGAGTCAGGACGCAGACAGGAGATGGGACATGGGGCCAGATGATAAAACATCAAGTTCTGCCCATGGTGTTCTACTTCCACTACCACACCTCACCAAGTATACAACTTCCCTAAAATGGCACCACTAACTATGGACCAGATGCTCAAATGCAGGAGCCTCTCAGGGGTATTTCTCATTCACACTTAGATGGTCTGCCACACCTGCTCATCCTGGCATCCCCTCATCCAGGGTGCTACTCTGAACAAACCTTCTGATTTAGCATTTTGACTGTAAATGGCCACATCACTCTATGATTATAGAACTGGGTGCTGGCCATCTTCCTTGGCCTTGAATTTCTCAACTCCCACCCTGATTGCCACTGGGAAGGATGTTTCTCACATGTTCCAGTGACACCATTGAAAGATCTTTCATAACTCCTAAATCTACTAAATCTACTTCCCAACTATGGGGAAGTTGATAATGGAAATGTGTTCTGTTTTCATTCTTCTATTCCCTGTTGTTTGAAGATAGCAAGAAAGCATTCCAGATGCCCTGCCACAGATCTAGAGTCCCTGTATGGAAGTCAGCTCCAAGATGATGACTGTGAAAGAAGTAGACTTCTTCATCAGAAAACTTAGTTATCTAAAGAAAGGAATTCCATGAAGGTGGCCTGAGAAACGTACAGATTTGGGTGCATTATTCTTTCCTTCGAGGGCCTACAAGGGTCAAGTGTCCCTGAAATCATAGTCTATTCCTTTCTCTTCTTCAATGACTTTCAACATCCAACCCCTGTTACCTCTTAGTACCACATTTTTTTGTTCAAAATGCTTGGCATGTTGAGCAAGCCAGTGATGTCCACCTTTCAGCTTGCCAGGATGAGGATTTGGAATGGTGGTTAGTTAGCAATAAAGTCATTTTTCTGTCTACCTGCCTGAAAAAAAAAATGATAGATGAGCCAGCCAACCAGCTCTCCTCGCTGCATTCATTCTGAGCATACCACAGCACGCCCAGTCAAAATTCCATCACAGCAGGAGGAAATGAAGAACCAGATTCTCACTTTATTCATTTTGCAGCAGGTTACCTTCCGTCTCCTCCTGGAGGGTACTGTTCCCATAACTCTCAACACTGATGGATATACATTTCCTAGTTCCTACTTTGCCCAAGTTTCTTTGTCCTTTCTACCTAAAATGCATGGTCCTGAAGCTTTTCAGCAAGACAAAACATATTATAAATAGACCTTTACCAGAAGATATTATTTTAAACCATTGTGCTCTACAAATAACTGACACAAATGTCTTTAATTTTTTTCACACTGTATTATAATACTCACTAACAATTTTACTCTTTCATAGTTATAAATTCCTTGAAAAAGAAATTTTTGCTTTTATTATTTTGTATCCTGGAACAATCCTGCCACAAAATAGATGCTCAAAATATTATTGAACAAAATAAATTATCCTTCTGAGAGTATCTGTCCTGGGAAATTTTTATGTTCATAGTTAGTCTAGTATTTACAGTGGATTTTTCAATAATGATCTATATATCCAAACTGGAATATGGATTTATTAAACAGCTGATCGGAATTAAAGACATAATACTTAACCATGAGAAAGAGCCAAGTTGACTCACATAAGAATATTAAACTTTAAATTTCATATTCTAACCAACCAAAATAATAGGATAAATATTTTTCATGGAATATGGTATTTCAGAAGTTTTATAATAAAGCATTTTGCTGCTGTGATATTGTTTTAAAAATAGGAAGGAAGAGCGGGAATATTTATTATTCTAGATTAAATTTTATGTCTCTGAACCACAACTGCAATTCCATGTAATATAATTTTTCCACAGCTATAAAATCAAATAAAAATGATTAGTCATAAGAAAACATGCTTTAACACTGTTCAAACATCTTTATCACATTTTAGCAAATCCATGGCAAAATTTGGGAAGTAGTTTGCATGAATATTGAATAAATCAACTCTAGATCAGCAATGTTGAAGTGGTTTTTGGTGTGAAGGTCACACATTGCTATTTAGTCTGGAATCGTATATGGGCTTACTCTCACACGCTTGGCACCATTATTAGTAACAGCCCATTTTATTCTCTCCAGAAGTCCTAGGTTGGGCAATACATTTCTGAGTCTACCCATCGTAAAGGCTGTCTACAGAGAGGAAAAAGAAGACACAATAGGGTGACATTTAAATATTCCCAGGAGTGATATAAAAATCTTCTGAGTATTATGTTTTACAAAATTGTGTGAGGCTGGAGAAAGCTCAGCAGTTAATAGCACGAACTGCTCCTCCAGAGGACGGGGTTCAATTCCCAACACCTACATAGCAGCTTAAAACTCTGTAACTCCAATTTCAGGGCTTCTGATACCCTCACACGGACATAACACATGTAAGCAAAACACCAGTAAGCACAAAATTTAAAAAGAAATATTTTTTTGGTTCTTTTGAGATAGGGTTTCTCTCTGAAGCATGTCCTGGAACTAGCTCTTTTAGACCAAGACTGGCCTCGAACTCAGACAGATCTGCCTGCCTCTGCCTCCCGAGTGCTGGGATTAAAGGCGTGCACCATCATCAAAATTATTTCAAGAAGTGATGGTAAAGATCTTTTCTGCCCTAATTTTATGATTGCTGTTCAATTGCACATTACCTGAGATAGTTTAGCAATGCAGAAGCCACAAAAACCAGCTTCATCACCACTCTGAAACTAATTGGAGCTGATTAATATTTTCTTGAAGCACACAATTATTACATACTATCTTAATGCAGATGGTGAGATCTTTTCTCATTTGTCACTTCTTTTTTTATTTTATTTTTTTTTATTGAGAAAAGGAAAAAAAACAAGTTTCTGCCTCCTCCCAGCCTCCCATTTCCCTCCCACTCCTCCCACCCTTCTCCCCCTCTCCCCACTCCTCTCCCCCTCCCTCTCCAGTCCAAAGAGCAGTCAGGGTTCCCTGCCCTCTGGAAAGTCCAAGGTCCTCCCCCCTCCGTCCATGTCTAGGAAGGTGAACATCCATAGCAATACTGACGAATATCTTGCATATCACCATAGAGCCTTCATCTGGTGATGGATGGAGATAGAGACAGAGACCCACACTGGAGCACCGGACTGAGCTCCCAAGGTCCCAATGAGGAGCAGAAGGAGGGAGAACATGAGCAAGGAAGTCAGGACCACAAGGGGTGCACCCACCCAATGAGACAGTGGGGCTGATCTATTGGAAGCTAGCCAAGGCCAACTGGACTGTGACTGAAAAAGCATGGGATAAAACCAGACTCTCTGATCATTTGTCACTTCTAAAATAAGATTTCGTATATGTGCAAATAGGTAGTCAAAGATGAAAAACGAATCAACATGGTATGTCTTTGCACACTCAGAAATTTTTAGCTATGTGTATTTTAGATGTACACCTATGAATTCTATGCGTACCCTGTAAAATGATCGCCACAATCAGGCTAATCAACAAACCCATCACCCCATATAGTTATCTCTGTGTTTTCCTCTCCTTCTGCTTTCGTGGTGAGAACAGTTACAAGTTATTCCTTGTCTTGTTACCTGCAGCCAGCACCTACAGTCGTAATGCCATGCTAAGATCTTCAAACCTTAGTGTTTGTCTTGTGTGGCTTAAAGTTTGTTCCCCGTGGCTTCTTTCTTTATTTCCTCCTTCCTCCTTCTTGCCAGAAAGCACCCCTCTGCTCTCTGTGAGGCTGAATGTTTCAAATTCCACACATCTATGAGACCCTACAGTATGTGATTCCATGTTGATTTATTGAATGCCTGGTTCCATGTTGTCACAACTGTGACAGTTTCTATCTTTTAAGACAGAGCAATATCTCTGTGTCTACCTTTTTAAATTTAAATGTAAGTAATTTGTGTATGTGCATACATATGAAGTTGCAATGCTGGATCACACAGTAGATCTATTTTTCACTTGTTATTTATATGTAAAAATTATGAAAGTCTTTACTGACACTTCCCATTGTGTTTTTTTTTTATAATTTTCCAAATATATCATTTGAAGAAAGTAAACAAAACTAAGGCAAATTAGATATTCTGGCTATCTTTGGAACTTCCCTCAGTGACCCTGTGTTTCTGTCACCATAGTGTCTTCTCTGCTGTCAGGACTCCTCATGTATCACAAGTGATAAACAGGAAATCTTGCAAGAATATTCTGTAAGTTCCCATGGGCCTTATTGAAAAGACATCACATATATTTTATGTCATTTTACTCGTAAATCCCAGTATAACTACATTCATGCATTTAAGAGCAAAGCAAAGCAAAACAGCAATTTGAAGCTAGTGAGATGGCTCAGCAGGGAAAGGCACTGGCAGGCACACCTGAAGACATGAGCCTTATTCCTCGGACCCCAGGTTCTGGCCTACACAGTTGTACTATTATTGGACAGGTGTGTACACATACACACATACTCACATGCACATAATCATAATGAATAAAATAAATTTTAAGAAAAATTCAATGCCAGCCCTGGTTATACGGTGAGACTCTGTCCCAAAAAGGATGCATAGAAAAACTTGAGTAAGTGCTATCTTCAACAGGGCCTTTTAATCAGTTTGGGGAAAGTAACCCATAGTCTTGGCAGTTGCCTGTGGTGTTTAGGGTCTTCCATAGGGCCCTTTTGGCCAACAGCTAAGTAAGATGGAATCCATATCTGCCACTGGAGGTTTTACTTGGTGACATAACTTGGTGACATAAGATGTCTAGTTGGGGCATTATCACTTGCATTATTTTGTTGCTCCACAGATTTCTTTCATATTTGTATATAGTTTTGGAATCTTCTATAGAAGTGGATATATATATATATATATGTATCTTTTCTCTTATGTTTTTATTTTCTTTTTTCTTTTATTGAAAATAGATTCTTTCCTCATACAATGTATCCTGATTATAGTTTCTTTTCCTTCTGCTCCTCTCAATTCCTTCTTACCTTACCTTATCTTCAGAACCACTCCTTTTCTGTCATTCATCAGAAAATAACAGGACTCTAAGAAGCTACAACCAAACATATCAAAGTAAAATAATATGAAATTAAAACTATCATATTGAATTTGGACAAAGCAACCCAAAAGGAGGAAAAGAGTCCAAAGAGCAGGCAGGAGTTAGTGACCCATTCTTTCTCAGTCAGGAGTGCCATTAAAATATTAATTTAATAGCTATAACATTACACAGTAGACCTGGTCTACCAAAGTAGACCCTGTGCTTGCTGCTTCAATCTCTGTGAGCTCATTTGAGCCTTGATTAGTTGATTCATAGGACCTTGTTCATCTGGTGTTCTCCATCTCCTGTGACTCTTACAATCTTTCTTTTCTCCTAAAAGATTACCTGAGCTCTGCAGGGGGGGGGGAGTTATTTGAGGAAACCTCCAATTTAGACTCTCTTCCCATAATGTCTGGTTGTGGGTCTCTGAATAAGTTCCCATCTACAACCAGAGGAAGCCCCTCTGGTGATGACTAGATAAGGAACTGATCTATGAGTATAGAAGAGTATCATTAGGAGTCTTTTTCTTTTGGACCAATAGTGTTTTTGTTTTACTTTAGATCTGTGAACTATCTAGTCTCTAGTTCTTGGTTACTGAAGAAGCTTTGGGTATGGGTCCTTCTTACAGTGTAGACCTTAGATCACATGAGACATTGGTTAGCTACTCACACATGTTCTATGCCAATATTGCCCTAGCATAGTTTTCAAGCAGGAGAGATTGCAGATCAAAGGTTTTGTGGCTGGTTTGGTGTCCACATTTCTCTTTCAGTAGCCTGCAGAGGACTTTCCTACACCAGAGTTTAGAACATGGGGGTGAAGGATCCATGTAGGCACCAACTCCACTTCTCATTGATCAATGAGAAGTGTGGGTGTTATCCTTAGCAATAAGTTCCTGCTGTCAGCTTATGGAGAGCAGTCTTAGCAACAGCCTGGGTTCTTTGGAAATATCCCATGGAACCTCTTGGCCAACAACTCAACTGAATACACTCTAGTACAACCACTGTACTCTCCTGGTGTCTTAGTTTGGATTTCAATTGCTGTGAAGAGACACCATGACCACAGCCACTCTTATAGCAGAAGACATTTAATTGAGGCTGGCTTTCATTTTTAGATGTTTAGTCTATTACCACCACGGTAAGAATTATGGAGGCATGCAGGCAAACATGGTGCCTGAGAAGGAGATGAGAGTTCTACATCTTGATCTGCAAGCAACAGAAGGAGACTGTGTACCACACTGGGAGTATCTTGAGCATATACAACCTCAAAGCCCACTCCAACAGTGACACAGTTCCTCCAACAGATCCACACCTACTCCAGCAAAGCTACACTTCCTAATAGTGCCACTTCCCAGGGGTCAGGCATATAAACATAGCTTTATAAGATTTATAAGGACTATTCCTCTTTAAACCACCACACCTGTCTACAAGAGAGTGTTGAGACTCTGTAGCCTTCATTATTGGGAGTCCTTTTTAGGATCATCTTCATGGATTCTGGGACATTTCCACTGTACTAGGTTTCCACCACACCTCACAAATACACACCTCCAATTCCAGTAGTCCCTCTCTCCACTTTCTCCCCATACCTGATCTCCCTTCCTGCTCTTGTCCCCACTCAAGCCTAGTTTGACTATAAAATCTATTCTAGTTCCCCTTTCCAGGGAAATCCCTGTGTCCCTCAGACCTCTCCTCTTTACCTAACCTTTCTGGATCTGTGGACTGTAACTTAGTTATCATTTACTTAATGGATAATGTTCCTTTATAAGTTAATATATAACATATTTATCTTTCTTGGTCTGGGTTATCTCACTCAGGATGATTTTATTTCTAGTTCTGTCCATTTGCCTGCAAATTTCATGATGTGGGTGAGTAATACTGCATTGTATAAAAGTACCACATGTCTTTATCCATTTTTCTATTTAGGGACATCTAGGTTGTTTCTAATTTCTGACTATAATGCTTGAAATTTCAATTAACATGACTAAGTGTCCTTGTGGTTGGATGGAGCATACTTTGGGTGTATTCAAGCTTTTTCTTGAGGTAGATCAATTCCCAACTTTCTGAGGAAACTCCATATTAATATTCATAATGACTGTGCAAGTTTGCACTCCCACCAGCAATAGAGGAGTCTTCCCCTGCTCCACAACAAAGCCAGCATGAGTTGTCACTTGTGTTATTGATCTTAGCCATTCTGACAGGTGTAGGATGGAATCTCAAAGTAGTTTTTACTGGATTCCCATGATGGTTAAGGATGTTGAAGATTTCTTTAAGTATTTATCAGCCATTTGAGTTTCTCTGTTGAGAATTCTCTGTTTAGATCTGTACACCATTTTTAATTAGCTTATTTTGTCTGTTGATGTCTAGTTTCTTGAGTTGAGGAAGTGAAGTTGGTAAAATATCTTTCCCATTCTAAAGGCTGCTACTTTATCCGATTGACAGTGTCCTTTGCCTTATAGGCGCTTTCAGTTTCATGAGGTCTAATTTATTCATTGTCAATCTTAGTGCCTGCACTATCAGTGTTCTCTTCAGAAAGTCCATCTCTTGTGCCATATAGTCAAGGCTATTCCCTAGTTTCTCTTCTATCAGCTTCAGTGCATCTGGTTTTATACTGAGATCTTTATCCACTTTCTACTTCTGTTTGTGCAGGTTCATAAGTAAGGGTCTATTTGTATTCTTCTACATCCCAACATCCAGTTAGAATGGAACTAATTGTTGAGGATGATGTATGATTTTCCAATGTATACTTTTTGCTTAGTTTTGTCAGGTGTTTATAAGTATGTGGATTTGTGTCTGTACCTTATGGTCAGTTCCACTGATCAACATGTCTCTTTTTATGTCAATAATACCATGAGGTTTTGATTACTATAGCTCTGTAGTATAACTTGAAATCAGGGACAGTGATACCTCCAACAGTTCTTTTATTGTTCAGGATTGTTTAAGCCATCTTGAGATTTGGTTTTGTTTTGTTTTTCCATATAAAGTTGAGAAATTATCGTTTCATGGACTGTAAAGAATTCTGTTAGAATTTTTATGGGGATTGCATTGAATCTTTAGCTTTTGTTGGTAAAATGGCCAGTTTAAGTATATTAATCCTACTGACCCATGAGCAGCAATACAGTTTATCAAATGACCTTTATTGTTAGTTGTCCATCCCCATATTTCATTCTCTAGCCTTGTCTTACATCCTCTTCCCAACTTACTCCTCCTATTCTTGTTCCCCCTCGGCCTCTCCAGAAAAATGCATTCTATTTCCCCTGCCTTGCGATATCTTCTCCTCCTCACTGATTGCTAACTAGGTTCCTAACTTCTGTGGCTATTCCAATTGTAGCACACATCAAAAGTTTAAAATCCACATCTAAGAGAAGCAGTATTTCTTTCAGCATCAGGGGATAACTTTCCATGGCTTAAATGTACTACATTTTCACTATCTAATTATCAGCTGCTGGACATCTGGATTGTTTTCTATTTCTGGTTATCCAAATAGTACTGCAATGGACATAGATGAGCAAGTGTCTATGTAGTAGGATAAATGCCCAAGAGTTATACAACCACTTCTTAAAGTGGAGCTATTCCCAGCTTCCTGAGGAACCACCACTTGATTTCCATAATGGCTGTACAAGTCAACTCTCTCACAAGCAATGGAGGAGTGTTCCTTGTACTCCATACCCTCAACAGCATGATATACAATTTGTTTTATTGATCTTAGCCATTCTGATAGGCATAAGATGAAATCACAAAGTAGTCTTCTTGATATGCATTTCCCCAATGATTAAAGATGTTGAACATTTCTTAAATGTTTTGCTCAGCCATTTGTGTTTCATCTTTTGAGGACTTTCTGCTTAGTTCTGTATCTCATTTTTAATTTTGTTTTATTGATGTATAGTTTCTTTAGTTCTTTATATATTCTAAATAATAACCCTCTATCAGTTATGTGATTGATAAAGATTTTTCCCATTCTGTAGGCTGGTTTGTCCAAACATGTCTCAGTTTCATGAGATCTTATTTATTAATCATTGATTTTAGTGCCTGTACTTGTTCAGAAAGTCTTTTCATGTGCCGGTGTGTTCAAGCTAGTCCCTAATTTCTCTTCTATTAGGGTCCGTGTATTTGGTTTATGTTGAGGTCCTTGATACACTTGGTGCTGTTTTGTGCAGTATGGTAAGTGTAGATCTATTTGCATTCTTTTATATGCAGTTATCCAGTTTTACGTGTGCCATTTGTTGAAGACTCTGTTTTTTTTTTCTCCAGTGTGTATTTTGGCTTCTTTGTCAAAAATCAGGTATCCATAGATATGTGAACTTATATCTGAGTCCTCAATTAAATTCCATTGAATGATGTCTCTGTTTTTATGCCAATGCTATACATTTTTATTACTATAGCTCTGTAGTACAATTTGAATTCTGGGATGCTGATACTTCTGGTAGTAATTTTATTATTTATAATTCTTTTAGCTGTACTGGTTATGTGTGTGTTTCCATATGAAGTTAAAGATTTTTTGGATTTATGTAAAGAATTGTGTTGGAATTTTGATGGGGATTACACAGGAAATAGAAATATTTCAATTAGTCTATAGCTAGTATTTTCAGTATGAAGTCAATAAATTAATAGAGAATACTGTGGTTATTGGCAAGTGTTTGTGAATCAGAAATAGTCAAAGACATTAGGAAATGGTTATACATTGCAAAAAAAGTTAGGAGCCAGTAAGGTAATAAAAATTATAATAAAAATAGAGAAGCTAATAAAAATTGCAACTAAAAGTAACCAAATAATGGCAACCAAAAGGAACATTTGGCTTAACATCTATACCCTGAATCTGAGACTCTTCTAGTGTGCAGTATTTGTCTGAACGTTCAACTCCATTTCCTTCTTCTCTGTAGTAAGGATAGTAATAAAATATGTAACGTTCTGATTATAATTATTTACACATAAAAAAGAAGTGGCATAGCTTCTGATATTACTAGGAGATACAATCTCAACAGCAAACTCTCTGATCCTCTGGCTTTTACAGTCTTTTTGCCTTCTCTTCTGCAGTGTTCCCTGAACCATTGGTACAGAAATACTTTGTAGATATATCCATTAGTACTGGATTCCACAATCCTAGTTTTGATTGGTTGTGGTTTTCCACATGGAGGGGAAAGGGAAGGAAGAAATGATATAATTATATTGCATCAAAATAATAAAAAAACAAAACTTTCAAAAAAGGAAGTGGCATAGTACTTTTATATATGAGATATAAACGTTGCAACATAATTTTCTATCACAAGAACTTTTCTATGGTTACTGTCTCTTTGGCTCCCTGATTTCTTTACAGTCTCTTTCCATTATGGAATCATGATAAATATTACTTGACCCTAGGAAAACAAGCCCAATTCCTTAATTTTCAGATCATTTTGAAGTGTTATCCTCATTTTCTTTCTTCTTTCCCACACATGTTCTTAAAGAACTTCGTCTTATTCGGTAATACTTTCACATCTTCCCTTTAATTCTCTTTGAGCTGATTTTCTCCCATTAGATCATTGTGAATGATCTCACTATAATATCCTTCAAAGTGTCAATTTTTTGTTGATCTTTCATATTTTGTCTAATTTATAAACCATTTCTCACATGTTGATGTGTTTGTTTGATTGGTTATCTTTTGTTTTTGTTGTGCTTAGAGACTCGGCATGATAGGCAAGTATTCTACCACTGACAAAAAAATACTCAATCTCTCTGTTGTCTTTTTTGTAGGTGTGTTTTTGTATATAGTTTCTTCTCTCCTACCTTCCCTCCTTCCCTCCCTCCTTTCCTCCCTCCCTTTCTCTTTCCCTCTCTATCTCCTCTCTTTTTTCTTCTGTAAGATACCTATGTTGGTTCTTTTTTTTTATTTCTGGTTATTTCTGCATCAATATGTTGGATTTTACCTGTCTTAGCTACTTCTTCCTCTTTCTTTACAAAGTCTATGACCTCAAATTTCATCCTTTACTGCGTATTCTTTGGCTATATCACTCCTGCCTTTGAATTTAGATCCTTGTTTTGATGCCACAGATACTTCACATCGATTATTTATATCACAAAATGTCTTAAAACTTGTAAAATTCATACACCATGTTTAAGCAATTAATATATATTTGGCATCTACAGTGTGCCAGGTGTGAGCGTGCAGGACATGTCAGAGACAGAAGAGCACACAACAAAAAGCAAGCTCTCTGCTTTCATTTTCTTGGGTGTTTTCCAGGGATTTCAAAGTTCAGTCTGTTCAGAAGTTAACTGAAGCTGCTCCTTCTACAATCAGTTCCTTCTTCTGCATTTTAGATCCAAGTAAATGATTCCATATCTTAGAGATTCCAATAGAAATATCAAAGGAAATCTCGACTCCTGTCTTGTCCTTGTCACTCACATAACCAGTATGTCCATCTATGAGCCTGGTTTGTATCTTCCCAAATCCAGTCCTTTGTTCTCAGCTTTTTGTGTATAAGTCAGGATTATCTGAACCAGTTTTGCTTGCCCTTAAAGCAATTATCCACACTACTTTTATTCATAAGATTGTCCTCCTCCTTGATTGGACAGTAGACCCTAGAGTATAAAAATTTCAAAATTTTAGAAGTCTGGAATTTTACTGTAAATTTAATCTACTTCAATATTGCATTTAATCACAGAGCAGATAATCTATTCAAGAATTTAGATTACTCAGTCTCCTACTCCTGTATTTCAGTCAACTAAAGACTTAATTAAATTATTTAACTAAACCTAGGACGAAGGAAGATAAACGCACATGGATGGGCACTGAGGGCTTGTGCCGATGTCATCTTTAATAAGATAGTTATCCAATAACCCGGACTTATATCATAATGATCACGAAGAACACACAGTCCTAGGATTTTACCTGTGAAAACTTTGTGTTCATGGAACACATTTTCTTTCATAGAGGCACATTAACTTTAGAACCAGATAAGAATCCCTGTGTACTAATTAGTGCTGTTACAGAATATTTTAATTTGGTTTAATTTACATTTTTTGTGTGTATTGGTGACTTACTTTCATGTATGTCTGGGTACCATGTGTATGTTCGGTGCCCATGGAGGCCAGAAGAGAACACTGGATCCCCAGAAGCTGCAGTTACAGTTTTGAGTTTTGATGTGGGTGCTCGGAATTGAAGCCGGGTGTATGGAAGTATAACCAGTGACTTAATCCCCGAGCCATCTCCAGCCCTACCCTACCCCCAGTTAATGTTAAATTTAAAACCTTATGAGTCTGAAAATCTCTGGGATTTTTTTCAATTTTTGATGTACTTTATCTTCAACATCTAATCATATACTGTCTTTCCCCGCAAGAAGTGTGATGCCTAGCAGATGCCAAAAATTAAAGAAAATTCTTATCCCAGATTTTGTTAAATAAAAAAATTGGTTTATTTTGTTCATCTGGAAAAAAGTGATGTTTTATATACAAGGATAAGAACAACATTAATGACATTAGAAGCTTTTTTTTTAATTAAAATTGTCAAATTTGTCTTCCCAAGGGATGAGACCCTATTTAATTATTCAATACCAAGTGATTATCCCTAAAGAAATATGCATACAAGCAACACAAATTGACTCAGCAGGTAGTATATATATATATTATATATACATGTGTAGCAGATGTAACAATAATATTAATGCAAAAAAAAGACTATAAATCTGAGATGAAGAAAACTGCAATTCGCTTGAAATAGATAAGGGAAAGGAAAATGAAGAAAAAATATATAACCTATAATTTAAAATAAATTATATAATGGATTTTTAATTGAAAGAAACAACTAATTTAATAACATATATTTGCAAATAAAAGAATAAAATTGGTGAAAAGATTCTGTAAATAAAAAATATAGAATATTTTGTATATTTATATATTGTATATATTTATATATAATGTATAATAATAAATTTAATACTTTATTTTTTAGCTATTAATTTGTACTTTTTAGTTTATATAATTATTTCTTCTGGAATCCTTGTTGACTTAATACTATTTGAAAATTTTAGGAGATTCACATTGGGAATAAGGATGTTATATAATTGTTAGTGTTACCATCACCAGGAATCCAGAGAATCAAATGGGAGAAAGAGTTAGAATAAGAAAGTTACTTCAGAGTAGCTGTATGCAAAATAAATATTTGTATAAGAATATACACCCTTAGAAAATAAACATCATCCGGGAGATACAACAAGTACTTACCCAGTTCATAATAATGATATATAGAACAATGAAAATATTTAAAACTCCAAAGAATAACCCGAAATTTAAATTCTTCCTGCCTAAGTCATTCATCCAACTAATATGAACTGGTTTTTCCACCAGGCATTGTTGCATAACACTGACTTGGTAGAACGTGGTAGAACCAGCCTCCAGTCAACACCAGGGTAAAGAAGAAAACCCACGAACGTAGCCATAGCTTAGGAAAACGTCTTGTCTGTCTAAGGGTTAGACTGTTTCTTTCTGAGAGGAAAAAGGAACATGGATGGTTACTGATGGTAACGTCCTCTTTACTTCGTCTTAAGTAATCTCTCTTACTTGACAATCTTTACGTACACACCCACACTCACGCTCACACTCATTCACTCTGTCTCTTATGCACTCACTCACTCACTCACACTTCCATCGTGCTTCTTCTTCTCCATCTCTCACACTTCTCTCTCTCCACCGCGGCCTTCTCTCAACATGGCCGCTCCTCTACTTTCCCATTCTGCATGGCCACTGCTTCTCTGCTGCCTCTGCTTCCCTCACAGCCACACTCTGGACATTTTTAAGTCACGTTTTCAGGGCCCGACCCATTCTCAAAACCCAAGATAAGTCACGGAGTTTCTTTCTCTCAGGCTAGGAATGTCAGGATGACCGGCCAGTGAGCAACCATGGCCTTGCACGTAGCTCTAAGTTGGTGAGGGCTCCCAGATCGTAAACGATTGGCTGAACCTTGAGGTTGGGGAGTACGTGCAGAAAGGTCCATTGCTACAGGGAGTCATGTCTAATGTTGCTTCAAACTCTGACCTTGGATCAGCAATAAACAGCACCTGGGAGAATGACCTCATGTATTTGTCTCTTGGGGCAACCAGATATTGTCTCCAAGGGCAACCAGCCTGATTTGAATTTGCTATGGAGTCTAAAGTTAGCTGCGTGTGTGTAACAGGCTGTCTTTGTGAATGAGACTCCTATGTCAGTCTTAGCAATGTAAAATAGCAATGTAAAATGTATTGCTTCCATTCATCAAAATTATTCAGCTAGTAGATATCTTCCTTCTGACCATCCACTGCTACATGTGTGCCCAGGAGATGGAATATTTTCATGAGAGAAACACACACGCAGTGGGAATACACACAAAGCTGTCCTTAGGGAAGAAATGAAGTTCTTAGGGAAGAAATGAAGTGACTCAAGAGAGAAATTACAGACAGGAGTAACTGGTTTCCTCAGTCAGTGACTCCATGACCTTTCCAGGTGGGGCTCCCCACCAGGGAATCATGCATCTGATGGGTCGACCTGCTGAACACTAATTGTCACCTTTTGTATACTCCCATGGTGGCTCTCAGCAGTTGTAGGCCGAAAAGTCTAGATATATTGACAATAGAGATTTAAATCATAGAGCAGAGACTATACAATTAATTTCAAATCATTAAAATAAAACTTGGAGGGAAAAACCAGACATAATTTTTATTTTCGTAAGATTCACAGTGACGTAGAGTTTGATTCATCAAACATTAAATATGTTACAATTTTGGGCTAAACATCTTTTTTTAATACTGGTATGAACAGAGCATGAAACATTTTGAAATACACATTATCACTTTTAAAACATTTTATGATAACAGAAGCATCACTAATCATTGCACGGAGAAGGGATGAGTTGGTAAGTAACACTAACAAGTACCCACATGCTGGAGCCCTAGACTGTATATGATTTTCTTTTTTGCATTTTCAAACATAGAGGCCATGCCAAGCCATTTGTGCTAGTATGTTCCTAGGCAGCTCAATCTTTAACCCTTGTGTTTCATGAAACTCCACGTATCTTTAGCACCTGGCTTCCTCTCGTTCCCCATTTCTGCAGGCAGGAAGGAAACTATAGACCTATCAAAAGTGGCAAATCTAGCTTCTGCATATGCCTCGTTGGCTAAACATGTATCACGTGGTTGCACAGAGGGCAAGAGCTGAATTATAGTCTGGAGGATTGCCCACCAAGAAATGAAACATTTGTATGGTGGTGACTGGTTAGCCTATGTGGAAGAGATTCACAAAGCCTTCTCAGCAGAAGGAAGTTGGGCATGTGAGCAACAGGCTGGACTCTTAATCTTAGGGGATGCCATTTCCTTGTCAGGTCTCCATTTCCAGGTGGGGTTGGTGAGAAACTGAGGTAGTTCATTGGGCTTACAACAGGATCCAGGAGGTTTTGTTAAGTAATTCTCTCTATCAAATGCTAATCATTAGCAATGAGAATTGGCAGAAAATTAAAGCAACTTAGGAGGAAAAAGTATTGACAAACCAAATTGTTTCATCAAAAGCACCATGCAGCATATAAATTCAATTTTTATATAAAGAGTATTTTTAATAAAGTCTGCCTGGGTTTCCATAAGGCTTAACCTGAGGTCTGAGCAACAAGATCGGAATGTGTGATATAAGCCATGCCACTGTATGCACAGTTATGACTCAGGAGCCGTAATGGGATTATCTATATCTCTATATCTCATAAATAATTATTTAGACACATATGTCAAGTTGAAAGGCACAACATGTCCCCCTATTCTAATCTTGCAATCTCTTAACTGAAAGTCAATAAGGTGAGGTCAAATTATCTTCTTTCTTCAGGTGAAACTGAATTTGAAAACCTAGTCTGGGAGGAGGCAGTGTTAAATTAGCTGCCAAGACGTGGCTAAGCCTTTGCCACTAGGTCCCCAGAACTCAGCCTTTCCTCTGCTGCCCTGGTCCTGTTAGAGACTTTACCTATTATGTTAGTGTTATTCCCGAGTACTAGCTGGAGGGTGAGATGCCCCAATCCAAACAGGGGCTTCCTGATGCTCCCTGAAGAACCGCCTAAAGCAGAGCAGTGATTGGAAGCCATTCCTTTTCACCCCGTCTCAGAAAGGACAGCCATTCTCGTCAAACTCTACCTGCCCAATGACAAAAGCACAGGATCTGCTCAAGCAGTTCTGGGTGCTGGCAAGTTACTGTTTTCAGACACAAAGGCAATACCCAGGTCCCCCAAACAATGGAACAATTAAGAGAGAATTTAATCGGTGAAGACATTTTGTTCAAAAGAAGGAAGAGAAGAGTAGTGGGCCAAACAACCCAGATGTAGAATATGGGGAAACTAATTAAAACTATGTAGGGCAAGGCCTTTAGAGATGGCTTAACAAGAAAGAACATGTACTGCTTTACAGAGGACCCTGGATCTGTTCTCAAACAGGTCACAACCACTTGTAACTACAGCCAAAAGGGATCTGACACCTAGACCCTCCCCATATTCCTGGACTAACACAAAATGAAACTTTTTTTTAAAAAAATTAAAGTATATACTACAAATATTTGAAAAATAGATAGACCTATAAACTGTACACTTGTAGCTCACTATGCCTGCACTACAGGCCATAACCTGGTACAGTTGGCAAGTCGGGCAAGGGGCTGGATGGAGATTGAAACACACACACACACACACATACAAAGACACACACACA
>NC_022027.1:49108208-49120176 GCF_000317375.1 Microtus ochrogaster
AAAAAAGATAACTTGGAATTTTTAGCTAAGCATGGATGATTGAAGGCATGAAGTTATCTCTTTTTCTTCCCCAAATCTCATTAAATCAACGAGTAGCAATATGCATTGGAGCAGAAATTATAAGGAGAGATGCCAGAAAATATTAGAAGATTAAAAGAGGACAGAAGCCAGTTTGGTGACACACCCCTATAGTCCTAGCGCTCTGTAGGTGGCAGCAGAATTCTCTCAAAACCAAACAAACCCAACTACCACAAAGATCCTCCATGTGGTGTGGTCTTCCTAGCTTTGTTCTTAGAAAACACATCCAAACATACAAACACATCCATGCATACGTTTCCATACAAACGTCCTGCCATGGGTCGGGGGCGGGGTGGGGGGTTATTTGAAATGACTTCAGGGAAAAGTCAGCTTGCTTATGACGTTGTCTTCTGGTGAAACTCAGTAGATGATAAACTCTACTCATGCTCAGAAAGCTTCCTTTAAACTTAAAAAAGTGTGTGTGTGTGTGTGTGTGTGTGTGTGTGAGAGAGAGAGAGAGAGAGAGAGAGAGAGAACACTCGTCCTTATATAGTGCCTTCCCTGACCAATGGCCACACCCTAGCTCTGGGAATCCTTCAGCTGCAGCCACCAGAAACCATTCCCCTGTCTCATGCTCTGAGCAGCTGCAAATACAGGAAAACAAATTAATTTGCTCAGAGCAGCTGCAAGCATAACAAGTTGTTTACCCCAGCAGACAAGGGGGTCATAGAAAATTCAAGTTCCGGGGGTCCACAGTCTCCAACATATACTTACCTTGATCTTTGTAATTTTAAAAGCAAGCATAACATTGAAAATGTCTTGATAAGAACAACACACATTAAAGAAAATGTACTGAAGATTCTTTCAGTTCAAAGGGCAGTATTGTATTCAGTATTGTCAAGCAAAAGCAAGAAGTCGAAAAAGCTAGAAGTCCTTTGTACACTGTTTTTGAAAGTAAAATGATAGAATAGTTAAACAGTTGAAAGAGCATATGTATGCTTTGAAACACACAAGTTTGACCGGGAATGTTATCTATATGACTTGGAAGACCTTGACCATGCTGGTCACCTTGTCTAGCCTCCTGTCATTTGAGATGAGAACATCTTCACATGGATATCCTCTTGAATACAGAAAACATGTCTGTCCTATGATAACAAATGAAACGTACAGTTCCTCCACTCCCTGGGAAATGAATTGAAACAGAAACCCTGGAAAAAATAAGTCAATGTGAACTTGTTTTGAATGGAAAGAGGTGACTTTGTCTGCCCTTCTTCCCACTAAACAGTCTTTTTATACCCTGAAGAGTCTACCATGGAACAAATAATCTTAAATTGCATCAATTTTCTCCGTGACTTCCTGTGAATGTAATACTAGAATAAGTCCTATGTCTTACAGTGTCCAAACCAGGAAATCATGTAAAATCATTATAAGTATGTACCTAAATGATTGAGAATAACATCTCATAATATTTCAGCTAGAATTCAAACCTCAGATGTGTTCGCCATGGTTATTCTAGAGGATGAACTGCCCCAAACACATTCTGAAGTGTGTATCGTTTTAATGTGTTAGACATCCTAATTCTTTATAAATATTTACTTTTACAGCTTTTACAACTGGGACAGCCATATTGCTGTTTGCAATTCAAGTCCCAATTACCAAGTGATGGCTGACAACCCTGAAGGCTTACTTTTTAAATATAAAAGAGACAGGAAAATCCTCAACGTTGACCCAAAGGTAATTGTAATTTATCTGTTTCTTCAAAATGTGTTGTGTTTCTACTTAGTCAAAAAAAATTTTAAATGTCTGACACCCTTATGGCTTGGGAGTTTTGAATGTTTGTTTTGTATCTTAGAGGTGGATAATTTCTTTGAAACATGAGCATTCAAAAGAAAGAAGAGACAAGGAGAGAAGAGAAAGAGAATAGGGGGAGGGAAGAAAGAAGAAGAGAGGGAGGATGGGAGAGAGAGGGAGGGAGAGACAGAGGGAGGCATTCCTCCAAAGTTTGTTTGGTATATTATGAGAAGAAAGAGTTTATGTGGGAATGAAGTAGAACTTCTACTTCAATCCCTACTAAGCATAGTTAGATTAGAGAGATTGGATAATCTGTTCACTGTGATCATTAGGGACTAGTCTTTTCATTGGAAGCATTAGTAGAGGGAGATTCTTAACCTTGTTTTTATACCCATGTGGTGCTTTTAAAGAAAATGCCCCCCAAAGGGAATGGCAATATTAGGAGGTGTGACTTTGTTGGAGGAAGTGTGTCACTGTGGAGGTGAGTTTTGGGGTTTCATATATGCTCAAGCCACACCCAATGTCCCAGATCACTTCTTGTTGCCTGGACAAGCTATAGAACTCAGCTACCTTTCCCACACCATGCCTGCCTGCAGGCTGCCATGCCCCACCATGGTGGTAATGGACTAAACCTGGCATTATGGTGTTTAGCGATAATCTCAGCAACTTGGAGACTCAGGCAGAGGATTGCTGTGAAATAAGGTCAGCTTGAGGTACATGGTGATTTCTAGAGCAGCCTTGGCCAGAGAGACCCTGTCAAATGCTAGACAAAAATTGACAAACAAATGCACCTGTTACTGTACTTCTAAGTGTTACTTTAGAAAATGTTTCATTAAAATATTTTAAAGACATGTCCTTTGGTACTTTGAATTTCATCAAAGGCAAATATTTACATCTTACATATTTTCAAAAGTTAAAACGGCTTTAAGAATTTTGATCATCACTTGTATATTTAGGGATAAAAGTTAAACCTTTGAGTAACATTGTTATACGCTGGGGTTGTTTGAGTGTTTATTAACTCATTAATAACTTTTTGCCTTTGTTTTTTACTTGGGTTTGTTGTTGGTGTTGGTCATTCCTATGACAGTCTAAAATCCAAAGACAAAGGAAACAATATTCCAGAATGCGAAACATAAGAATTGTGTGATATCCATGTGATAGAGGCAAAGCTGTACCAAAGGCTAAGCATAGGCTATTGGGTTTTAAATCTTTTTCTAAAAGTTTTAGAGATATAAAGTCAAAAACTTATTTCACGTTCCCTTAATACAGATTCTGTCATATACAAAGTGCTCAGTAGCTAAGGGTCCAAAGAATGACTGAATGAAACTGTGCAAGAAATAGCATTGGTTGTGTTCACATTCATATGGAAGAGCAGATCCAGCTGAATAGAAGCTGTTTTTCTTCAGTCTGTTAATCTAGACAGTAGTACCCAAGGTTGGACCTTGAGTGTGAGCTATCCTGGAGCCCAGATGGTCTCCAGGCAAAGGCAAAACAGACCACTAGAGAGGCATGAAAACATACAAAAGTTGTGATCTTGCTGCCTTTGAAAAAAATTTCCCAAAAGTTTCTGCATGTATGTTCTCTTGTGCTCCATGGCTCATGTGTAGCTGGATGTGGTCTGAAAGTCTTGGCAGTGTTTTGTTTCTTTTAGGTCCCCATGCACCTAACTGGAAACATGGTTTCTGGGACTAGGAAAGGAGACATTGAATGCATAGCTAAGGAGCTTTTATCCAGTGCTATGTCCTGTAGAGGAAATGCTACTCCTTTCTTTATCACAAATGAGGAAATGAAAACTCTGTGGGGCCACATTTATGAGGAATCTCTGAGAAGAATGAGTTCGGTAAAAGGCCTTCCCTCTAGCAGCACCTCCGGTGTACAACGTCAGGATGGAAGTAGATGATGTTCGTACAGAAAGCTGAATAGGAAGCACTCACGGAGGGATTTCTTCTGGAAGTTAAGCTGTATATTTAAGGAAAACCTCAAATTATTAACAACAACATTATGGTTTGGTGGAAAAGGTGTTCAAATAACTTTGAACAATATAATATTTAACCTATTTGATCTATACTGGGGATCTGTTCAGGTTATTGGTATACTTTAAGGATATATGTCATGAAAGGAGTTTTTATGGGCCCTTAGGAATTGATGCATACAATTACCTGAACATACTTTACAAAATTTCCCCATTTGAAAAATCACTCATTAGGTCTCACAAGCTTCATCAACAATGCATGAAACAGTTCCTCAATTTTTTAGAAAAAAAATTAATTTGTAGGAAAAGGTTTCTAAATCTTGGAGAAAGAACAATTCATAATTAGTGAGAGTCAAGAATGAGTCATGGAGACATCTGTCGATGCCTGAATAATCTCTTAATTTTGAAAGTTTGAACTGTGATTAATCTTATCTTTTTGATCTCCAGAAAGATGAAATTAATGTCAGACTTTCTAGAAAGAAACCCTGGCCTCAACATCAAGAGACAAATTGGTAGGCCACTACTCACTCAACCACATTGCCTTGATAGACTCCCGTCATCTTCCTGTCTGTTGACAGAGACAGAAGTGAAGGGTTTGTGTTTGTTGTTCGATTTGTTTTACTCTGATCTCTTAAATCTCTGAAATACACCAGCTTAATGCTCAGACTCGGGCTCGGCTGAGCCCAAGAAGAATGAACTTCATGATTCCATGCTTGCCAATGTCCCACAATACAGGAACCTTTGTCCTGGAAAAGCGGTAACCTAAGAGGTCTGGTTACTCTCTTCCCAAGCATAAATAGAATAACTCAGATTTGAATTTTTATAGTCTAGGCATTAAATTAGCATTTGTGTCCCTTACACAATTGGTATTCACCATTACAAGGGCCCCAGTATTTTGTATTTCACGAGTCCCCAACATAACACTTTCAGGGAACAAAGAACTATGATAAAGTACATGTTTTAATAACTACAAATTATAGGAATCGTATTTCTATATTTAGTATTTCTCATAATAATTTTACTTTCAATTTCTTAAAAATGAACATCCTGTAATTCGGACAGGTCAGGGGCTGCGAAGCCCTGTGAGGACAGGGCTCATCCCTCCTTTTTCCTTCAGACACTTCCAAAACACTTGATGCCTCAAATTAAAGAAGTCACGATCAAGAAAAGGTAGAAACAGTGGTAAACAGGATGTGTTTCCTTTGCACAACAGATGTAGCCTCATTAATTCTGAAGCTTCGTTCCCACGAAACAGTTGTTTGTGAATGGAAGCAGTCAGAAAAGGAAAAATGTGCAGGTCTTAGAACAAGTAATATGAGTTCATGGGTTAGGAAATTCCAAATGCAGTTAAGAGTTTGGTTGCACTGAAAACAAGACCACTGGCTTTAACCTCCCTGCAGCTGTATAACATCTGGAACAAATAAGACAAGTTTCTATTTTTGAGTGAAGAATGCTTGTCTGAGTGATTCACACCCACCAAAATGTTTCCAGTGTGTTATCTTAGAGGGGCTGAGTGGAAGCTCTTTGCTCTCAGTCCTCTGCATTATCTGAACAAATGAGACGGGGAGGAGGTATTTTTTTTTTCTTTTACTTTTAAAAGCTACTAGCACAAGACAGTTTGCTTTAGAGTCTTAGCAAGACAGGGTGCACAAAAGCAAGAATGTTCCACCAAGGAGATAAGGCAGACGAGGTTAGAGAGTTATAAGAGGGATGGGGGGATTTCTTCGTCACACTAGTTCCCCACAAACACATGCTCTGCCCTGTCACAGAAACGGAAGTGGCTCATGAGAGGCCATCACTTCAAAAACTTTTTAATTAGGGGCTGGGGAGACAGCTCAACCAGTAAAATGCTTGTCGTGAAAACATGAAGACCCCGGTTCAGATCCCTGGCACCTACAGAAAGAGGCGGGAACAGCTGTGCCAGTCTGTAATTCCAGAGCTTGGGATGATCTCTCTGGCTAGCTAGTCTGAGTTCCCAAGATGCAGGTTCAAGGAGAGATCCTGGCTCAAAACAACACGATGTAGAAGAAATGAGGAAGACAGTCATGTGATAGCATCCTCTCAGCTCTCCACACACACATAGATGAGCATGTACAGCCATGCACAGCGCACATACACAAAGTATTCATTAAGTATTCGCTGAATAAATGAATGATGCCTTTCAGAAGAAGAGCCTGATAAAGTGGTATAAGACATCCGGTGACCTACGTTGCAGATGCTGGATGTAGCAGAGACAGTTTAAACCAGTACAGGCACCAATTCCGCCAGTCAAAAATCACTTCAAGAGTTCTCATCAGAGAGGATGTGTGGGGAAATGTTTATTTCCATCTATACTTTGAGGTTCTTTTTTTTCCCCCGAAGTCAAAGAACTATATAATTTCAGGTGTTCTCCATGAGAATATCAAGTTAGAATGTAGTTTTGATTTCTGAGCACACTCAGATAGCTTGCGTGCATGTTTAAGATGGCATGATTAACAGGAGACGTGATCAATGACACTCAAAATTCAATAATTATGAGGCACTAAGGGGGAGAGAAAGATGAGAAAGATCTCAACCTTTGTCCTCTGGCTGTTTGTGGATGTTTTTAGTCTCTGTTGTCTTGTCTTTTATTTTATTTGGAGGAAACAAGCCTGTGAACACACCCAGTCAGTAGCAAGAAAGACTTAACTCACAGACTGAGCTACCAACTTTATAGTTCAGAGAAAGAAGGGAGAGCCTTCCATCTTGGGCCTGAAGCTGGCAGCAGACTGGTAGGATGGTTAGAGATTAGAGTTGCCCAGTGGGAGGGGGGAAGACAGACCAAGGAAATTAATAGTTGGATGTGCTACTGCTTCACCTAGGCGGATCCAGTGCCGATAGAGCACGGCTTGAGTACGGAGGACTGATGAGCACCTTGCTCTGCTCTTGCTAGGAAATGAAGAAACAGGGCAAGGCTTGTGCAAGGAAATAACAGGATTGAAACCCTGCTTCGGGTGGATAGAGGGCATAGACCAGAGCAGCATGGGAGGAAAGTCACAGCAGGTCAGCATGCGGTGAAAACACATGAAGAGCAAAGAGGCTCTGAGGTGTGGTTCTATTTGGGGAGCAGACTGTGGGTTGTTGCCTTCGGTTCTCCAACTAGCCTAATCTTCAACACAGACACAACTTCGAGAATGTGTATATCCCTAAGGAAGTTTTCAGAAGCTCTCACCTCACCCAGTCCTCCAAAAAAAAAATCGTGTGCTAGAGTCTAATTTGGTTATAGCTGATCACAAAGTGGCTGATAGCAAAATAATCAATGCAACCGTCGTACTGAAAGAACTCAGGCCTGTGGGTTCTGTTCAGTGTAAGGCTCTGGTGAAAGTAAGCATGCGTGGTGTTACACGGTCACCCATTTGGGGATCGTTGCACATGAGATACACATGGTGCATTGCTTTAGCAGGATGAATATCTGGTTTCTTTCGTGTCAGGGCTCCTCCTCCGAAGACTGATCCCAACTGTGTACCCCTAACAAGGAACTGCCTTCCACAATAACTTCTCCCTAGCTGTTGTTTCGCTGTCTGGGCATAAGGGAACCACATTCCTTCCCCTGGAACTGATTTTAAGTCAAAAGTCTTGATTTAAAGCGTCTTAGTTCACAGTTTAATTCTTAAAATTATACGAAGAGACAAAAAGTGCAGTCCAGGTTCCAAGACTCCTGGAAAACCCTCCCAGAAATAAACGTCGTGATGTTTCTGGCTGGGAAATCGCGAGTTTCTCCTTATTCGCTTGGGCCATTATGGGAGAGGTGAAAGAGCTGTAAGGTAGCCTTTATTCCTTTATTCTCAGGAATCCCTCTATGACGTCCATCTGCCCAGCGGATCACATGGAACAAAACTTACGAATCATAAACAGTAAAGAGCAAAGTAGGAACGTTTTCGGGCTGTTTTTACCTTTGCATTGCCGGTGCTAGCCATTATGGCCATATGTGGTGCTCAATGACATCTGTAGAGTGAATACACAGAATATTTAATATTTGCTAAAGAAATGAAGAATGGGGCCAAAAATAACCTCAGAAACTTTTGAGGTTAACTTGGAAATTCTTTAGGCTCTCAAGCACTAGAAGTATGTAAAGCTAAAATCTGTAACTGAAAACTACCACAAGTGTTGGCATGGCTTGTCGCTCTCCCCTTGTGGGGTACATTAATTCTGAGCATTCTTAGCTGAGCATCGAAATACTGACCCTAGGTATCCAGGGCAGTGACTATGGGCAGGTGCATGAGTGAAAGAGCCTGGCAACCATTTTATTATTTTTAGATAGTTGTCTAGATGTTTTTATATAATATACATAAAATATTATGTATTTTAGCATATATTAATATATATAGTAAAAGTCTTTTCTGTGAGCAACAGAACACTAGATAAATAAGTTTTTACATTAAATAAATGTGTCAAACAAAAGCACCTGTCCTTAGTTTTTTTTGCTGACTTTTTAAATTTAATTTAGATGACAATTTTATCAGTGCTTATGTCTCTCTCCTGAGTTCCAGAAACTACCACCCAAGTGCTTTTTGCCATTAGTAAGAAAGGTGTTAATTGCCTTCATCACTCTGCCTCCAGCCTCTGAATTCATTGACTAATTTCCCTTGGCACCGAGACTTAAAATCACAGCCCTTCACTGGCTTGAAACTGCCGCTTCCTAGATGGAAGCCCATGGCATTCCTACACCCTCTAGGCAGATGGTTCTAGTTGAGTTTCTTGGAGCTTTAATCCCCTGGGGAACATCCTCAGTTGGACAATCTGTCTTTTTACAAGAGCCAGGTGCATTTCCTTCTGATCACTAAAAACAAGAACCAACAGCAAGATGCGGAACAGGAGAAGATTAAATGGCACCACAATTTCTTCAGTCTTCAAGAATTTCTCCTCGAACTCCACTGCAACGCTGGCTCAGCCTGGGCCAGGCGAGCAAGGGACGCTCATCAAACCAGCAGCTCCGTCCTTGGGCCTTTGGCTTTTCCTCAAGAGGCCGCCTGTTAAACACTGCTTTTTAACTATGGCCCAGTCACAGTTATTACGTGAACCTGAGGTGTTGCCAACTTTCTGGGTTTGCTGCCTAAATTACTGAATATTTGGTTGATTATAGCCCTAAAACAGCCACATACTAAGTAGCTTTTAAACATTTTCTCCCTTGGGCAATCACCTGGTATATCTGAACTGAAAGTCCACCACATATAAATTAGTATTTACTCAACTAACTACTACTAAAATCAATGGCCTTAAGGAATCCATTAAAAATTACATAATAGATCTTGGCTTTTATGAATTAAAACTCCTAAAACTTAAGTGCCATGTCCTCCTCTTGACCTGGAAAAGTGATTTTAATTCTATATGCAGTATTTATTGTACAAGCCCTAGAGATAAGCACAAGTTGTTAGGTGTCCAAGACATGAACTCATGAACTCATATGTGAAGTATAACACAAGAAAGGCAAACTAGGGAAAAGAAAAATTCAAATCTATTATGTTAAATTATTGCATAGCTCTCAATTTTTGGTAATAATAATAAGAATGATAACTTTGTACTATCCAGGTGGAATGTCATTAATGATATTCAGTGTGCATAGCCCAATAAGAAGTCAGAAAAGTTTCTAGCTGTCTTTCTCATTACAAAAGTGGCGTTATCGCACATGATGCCCAAGGATAGTAGAACCAGTAGGACCCAGGGAAGCAGTGGGCAGAGATCTGGGAAAGCAGCTTTACTTCCATTACTTACTCCCTTTTCACAAAGTACACTATCACATTCTAGGAGCAGGAGGAAGAGTCCAGAGTTAGTTTTGTACCAAGAAGAAAACTGAGTTGAACACAATAAGCATTTCTTCTGTACTCAAAAAGATCTGATTTCTTTTTTAAAATAACTTCTTTTGAGTTTAAGAAAATAACTTATATTTAAATATTAACAACTTTAACATTTTCACTAAGGTATTAAGGGTGTGCATTCTGATGCCTGAAACTGATACTCTTTAATTTCCCTTCCACCCCTGTTAATCCTCCTCCTTCCTAAAGCTCTCTTTCCACAAGCATGACTATTTTATTGTTGTTGTTGATATTTTTGTTGTTCTATTTAGTTTCAGTTTTGTAGAGATTTTGACTTGGATTATCTATGTGATTATGGGTTAGGCACTATCCATTGGAGCCTGGTAAACTCAGTGAAGGAGCAACTTTATCCCAGAATCCATCAGTAGCCAAAAGTTCAGCAGGAAGGAGAAGGGCTTCCTGATCCATGATAACATGCTGACAGGCCCAGTATTGTATAGGCCGACTATGGGCAACCACAGCTGATGTGAAATCATAATCCATGCTTATGCCATGCTGAAAAGATAGCATTTCAATTCTATTTTCTTTTTCTTCATTCTTGTCTTGAAATCTTCCTAACCCCTCTTCTGCAGTGGCCCCTGTGATTAAAGGGTGATGTGGGATTCCCCTCTACATGCTGTGAATACCATTGGTGACTAAAGAAACTGCCATGGCCTGTTGATAGAACTTAGATAGGCAAGGAAAACTAAACTGAATGCTGAAAGAAAGGAGGTAGAGCCAGAGAGAAGTCATGTAGCCCCATCAGAGAGAGACACCAGAACTTTAGCCGGTAAACAACAGCCATGTGGCGATACACAGATTAATAGAAATGGATTAAATTAATATGTAAGAGTTAGCCAATAAAAAGCTAGTGATAATGGACAAAGCAGTGATTTAATTAATAGAGTTTCCAGGTGATTATTTGAGGAATGAGAGGCCGGGATGAACAAGCAGCCCTATTACAACAGATTGACACCACATGGCCAGCTAAAATCCCCTTAAAACCTGAAAGGGCTTACAAAGGAATTATACACACTAAGAGACAAAGTTTAGCCACATTTTTTTTTTCATAATGGGCTTTTCTTGCTGACAGAGTTCTACAGCTCCTTTAAGAGAGGTTTTCCTGATTCAGCAATAGCAGAAAAAAGCCATGCCATTTTGAAACAGCTTCCTGAACCATGCTGCCAGTGTTATCTCTGGCTCTTTCAGTAGACCAAGCATTTGAATGGGGTTTGTGAGCAACATGCTTATAGCTTGCTTGGTGGCATCAACAATATTGCAGGTAAACTGTGCAAGATTTCCCACACTAGTTTGTTCATTCCCCTGTGCTGGGTCTGCATTGGCCACCACCTGCCACTCTTCCCTTAGACAGAAAGACTTCTGGAGTTCTTAGTCTGTTTTTGAGCTGTCTCCACTATCTAGCCCACATCAGCTCAGCTTTTCAGTGCCCATGCAGAAGGCACTAGGGATAATGCCTTTCCATGAGTTTCTGAGAATCATCTTCCTTGCTGAAAAGATCTCAGGGAAGCATCAAAGACAATACTGCAGATGATGGGACGAGAAATGATTGTGGTTAATTTAGGACTAGCACTTTTACAAGGTAAGTAGCCTGGGATGAGAAATTTTATTTCAAAAAAAATTCTACACGGGGTATATCTGATTCAAAACCTGAATGAAAATAATTTTATTAAGCAAGAAGTTTTGATATCTTGACACGTAATTGTTAACGCCAAGAGTATTAAGTAAGGAAATATGATGCCTGCACCAAGGCTTCAACCGCCTTGTGTTTTAAACAATAGATCAAATTATGACTGATAACGTGATGCTGTTATTGCCCAACATTATTGGGCAGGTGCCAGGAGAGCTGTATTAAATACAGGCAAACCCCGGGGGTGGGAGCGTTGTTATCACCAGAGCTGCGATCAGTGTTTTCCCTGCGGATCAAAACAGATAAAGTAATGAGAGTCGTGAGAAAGCTGTAGAGATTCCCCGCAAACACTTGGATGTTCTCAAAGATTTACCCCAGCAGCATCATACTGTACAAATTTGCCAGGACAGGGTAGGGCTAGGGAAGAGCACCTCTTCTGGTTGGACGAGCCCTCCGGTAGGAGTTTGTTCTTAACAGCATTTTTCAAAATAAAAGACTAAATCTTTGGGTGGGTTTTTCCCAGGGTGCTCCAGGGAAATTTTAAATATAGTTTCAAGATCTCCTGAAGGTTTTGTTCATGAAGGTTTTGTTTTTCTCTCTACTTAGGATCCAATTTGTAATGATACAATTAATAATGATAATAATAATAACAATAATAGCAATAATAATAGTAAACAGTGTTGTCAGAAGTCGTTTAGATATTGGATAAAGATCAGAGTGCCAGAGAAA
>NC_022027.1:49120354-49124735 GCF_000317375.1 Microtus ochrogaster
GTTTAGATATTGGATAAAGATCAGAGTGCCAGAGAAATACTAAGTTAACTATTTAAGCAAGCATTGTAATTAATGAACTATTTTTTTAAAACAGAATTTGCAGTCGTACAGAGCCTTAGCTAGTTACAAGTGAGGGACTGTTTTGTTTTAATTTTATTGTTTTTTTTTTTTTCTAAATGACTCAGAAAATAACAAGTTCCATGAAGAATAAAAAAAATATATATTGTCAGAGTGTCTTTTCTGTGCAACCAAATTACACATATTTTTAAATACCCCTTTGATATAATCAGCAAAAGAAAGAATAAGTCAAGAAAGCAGGCCCATCAAGTTTGGGCAAACTGCTATCCTCCAGAAACAGGAAGAGAGTATGCACACACACAAAAAGATAAAGGGCTCTCCCTACATCATCTCCATCAACATGGAGAGATACAGCAGTCAATCAATAGATCTCAGCATTGACACAAATCAGAGGCAAATACACACAAAAAGCACCAGGCCCTATGTAGAGCTACCGTCATTCCCAAGGAGAAAGACAAGGTTTGTAACCTTAAAACGGGCAAGCAGACAAACACTGAAAACACAGTTTTAAAAACCTGGATTCCCTATTGTCTCTAACTTAGCACTGAAGAGGATTAACTCCTCACTCCATCATAGCATTTACAGAGATCACAAAGATAAACTAAAAATAATACTCTTGTCACCAATGGAGGAGAACTTACCAGTTATAAAATTTCAAAGACAAAAACAATCCACAAAAGTGGTTACAAGTAGGTCAGTATAGAAAGAAACAGATTACTAGATAAATTAGCCTTTCAATTACCCTTGGAGACTCACCTCTAGGAGCCAAGAAGAGTTGGAATACAGCACTCTCAGAAGCACAGGCTAGCCAGTCATTAGAGGAACCTACTGGGTATTTGTAATGTCTGCGATGTTTAAGATATGGTCTTCTGGAAAGGGTGTAGCCATAACTCCCAGACAGATGCAAAGCAAATGTTCTCAAGGTTTTACTTCATCTGTCGATTATAGAGGAAACCAGAATGATACAACATGAAAATTCAAAGAGCAGAAATATGCATGCATACAGGAAATAAGGAGAATTGAGATTAAATAGATGCAATTATTTCCCTCTGTGTAATGCTAACTGCATCCCACTGTAGAAGAAAATATACTTTGCATTAACAGAAGTTGTCTACAATTCAAATTATAAAATCACATAAAATCAGAGAGAGAATGGCAGAAATGAGCATGAGTATGAACGAACCATCAGAAGCACCCCCATTATCTTTTGTTTGTTCATTACAAAGATTTTACAATTGTCCCAACCTTTACTAATACAGCATAGGCTCAAAATATCCTCTTACAAATGATGTAAGAAATTCAATGTCACGAGAAAAAAGGAACATACAACTTCTCTGTAATCCCAAGTCTATGTTCTTCATCAGTTCTGTCCACAACAGAATAAAAAGACCTAGTTACCTTGAAGTTTTGTGTAGTAAATATACAAAAGGCCCAATGGTGAATATTATTCAAATCATTTAGAAATAAAACTCCTTCCCTTTAAGACTTGGCTTCATCCAAAGACTTCGTGTTCTCTTTATCAATAATGGGATAAGCAAGGCACTATCCCATGGTTCCCTCTGAGTCGGTCTGTCTGATTGACATTTTTGAGGAAAGGTAAAGGAACCACATGTCTCTCACAGATTTCAAAATAAAGAGGAAACAATCATCCTCTTTAAATTCAATTCATTTTAAAGCTGAGGAGAAAGAATCCTTTTGTGAAAACCACCATGGACAGATACCCCACTGATCTAAACAAACTCCCGAATGTAGACATCTTTATACGGCTTACTGGAGAACGAACTAGGGTAGTTTCTCAATTACACCTCTGAGTCAACATCTACCTATAGAGCCCTTAATAAAGATCTCTGTGGAGTCGGAGTTAGCGAGTCCTGGCTTTACTAGACCTACTGGAACCTGGCACACACTTTGATGGCTGGTACTTCAATATGTCACAACCCAGGCAGAAGCTACTCTCCATCACCACTCCTGAGAAAAGAAGTGGAGGGGAGGGATTGTGTAATGGTCTCCATGGAAACAGCCTTTCGAATCATGTTTTCTTTAATGCTGAAGCATAAAGCCAACCCATTTCCTGCCAGTGATGTCCATGGACCTGACTAACAACAGCATTTGCGTTTCAGGCGCAGCCAGGAGACAATTCGGCGAGAATCCCTATCCAGACGGAACTCTACACACACGTGGTTCTCTTCGACCACATCTCCAGAAGGAAGACTTAGGCACCCATAGTAAATGGTTTCCTTATTGTCTTCTGCTTTTAAATGAACTCTTTGGTCAGAAGCAAAGTGGAATCATAAATGAGTTCTATAGCTAGAAGGCAAATTAGAGCAATAAAAGTTAACAAAGAAAGAACTGTAATCTTGACTGTTTTTTATTTCACTGATAGCCTCTTGATCTGGTTTAGGTTTTTATTTTTATTATTTTCTCTTCTCTCTCTCTCTCTCTCTCTCTCTCTCTCTTTTATTTTATTTTTATTTTTCTGAGCACAGGCTGGTTACAAAAGTCCGTGGAAGAGAATCTTGCTGCCACTTCAAAGATGTGCTAATTGGTGGCATATTTTTGTAACTCAGATGTTCCAAAACAAACATGTTCCAGGTCCTGCTATTGCCAAATCTAGTACCAAATATGATACCATTTGGCAGGTCTGGCAGTGCTGTCCCCTCAAATTGTTGAATATTGATAAGCGGCCTCCAATTGGAAGACTACAATAGAAAAACAGACAAGGTTTTCAGTTGCACTGAACGAGTAAATAAAATTTGAAGCATTCTGTGTGACTGTAAAATTATGAAGTCAATATGAACAAGTCTGCGGGCCTGTGTGACCTGAGTCCCATGACAATGGAGCTAAGAAGGTAAAATCTGAAAGAAGCCAGCAGACTTTAGAGAGTGAAGACATCAAGAGAAAAACCAACATGTTTTTCCAGTGTGTCCTGCAGATGGCCTTTGTGCAGGAAACACCATTCCGAAATCACTTTTTATTTAAAAGTAGTATTTGATCCTCATGGCAATTCAATTCTTTTCATTTTCTAGTCAATCTCATGGTGAAACAACTAAGTGGAGTTGAGCAAGGTAGGAATCTGGCTCATGTTGAAGTGGGGAGAGCCCAGAGCAGAAACAGGGAGTTCAAGCAGTGCAAAAGTGGTGTATGGCGCAGTATAACAGGTCCCAAACTGGGTGAGTAGAGTGGATTTGCTACAGTTCATTCTAATTGCCAAGCTGAGAAAATTTAAAAACACCTAGGAAACAAACCTCCAAGAACATGTACACTGTCATGTCCGGAGAGGTTTGTCTGATGTGGAAGAACCCAGCCTGAGTGAATGGCTTATAATTGGTGCCATTCCATGGTGGCCTGATACCCACCACACACACTGATTGACAGGTGAACTCTCTCTGCTTCCTGGCTGTAAATCCAACGCTATCACCTGCATCCTATTCCTGCCCCATCTCCCACAATAAAGCTCAAACTGTGTGAGTTGAAGTAAACCTTCCTATCTGAAGGTGCTTTGGTCTGTAATTCCATCACAATAAGTATCAAGTATGGGTATTAAATCTGAATTGGATGTGTCTGTGCAATCTCAGATTCCAACGTATGCACCATACACAGCACATGCTTGTCCTGGAAGCTGCCAGAGTCTGAGTTCCCCGCCACCACTTTCACAGAAACAAGCAAGGATCCCCAGGAAACAAACAATTCTAAAGATGAGGCGGAGATAATACGAGTCTGGAACAGGCTTTTCCAGAGAGCAGTTAGCGAGCAAGATTAATCAAAAGGACACAGATCCCCATCTGAAGGAATTCCCACTGGGAAAACGTGGGAGAGCTGAGTGTTTAAATAGCCACAGCGATAGGAACAAATAGGAACCTGAGTGTATAGTGGCCACAGAGGGATAAGTTACAAGTCTGATTAAAAGAGGTTTAGTTGCAGAGTAAGAGGAACAGTGGAAATGAGTGGCTGACATCACTTTTGAGCAGTGATCAAAGACCATATCATCAATGATAGGCAAATTAAATTTATCCTCTACCAGTGAAGATTTATGTTCGAACCAATCAGTCAGCTGTTACATTTTCAGGTGGACTGGTAAGGTGTATCTGATGTTATAGAGAGACTGTAATGTAATGGAGAGACTGTGATGTAATAGAGGGGCTGTAATGTAATGGAGAGACTATTATGTAAAGGAAAGACTGTGATGTAATGGAGAGACTGTGATGTAATGGAGAGACTTGATGTAATGGAAAGGCTGTGATGTAATGGAGAGACTGTGATGTAATAGGGAGAGTATGATGTAATGGAGAGACTGTGATGTAAT
>NC_022027.1:49124855-49143200 GCF_000317375.1 Microtus ochrogaster
AGACTGTGATGTAATAGGGAGAGTATGATGTAATGGAGAGGCTGTGATGTAATGGGGAGACTGTGATGTAATAGGGAGACTGTGATGTAATGGGGAGACTGTGATGTAATGGAGAGACTGTGATGTAATGGAGAGACTGTGATGTAATGGGGAGACTGCATGCACCACTTCTAACAGTTCTGCCAGCATTGCCTAACCTCAGTCTAATCAGGACAAAATATTTAAAAGGACCAAATCCTAGGAAAGCATGCAAAACAACTGCTTATAATATTCAAATATTAAGACCATATAATAAATAACGGTGGAGAAACCACCCCAGACTGCAGGAGACTTGAGACATGGCACCCAAATGCAATGTTTTTTCTGAGTTGGATTCTCAGCCTATCAAGGAAGTTGGAGGCCAACTGGTGAAAACTGAGTGATTTATAAAGTTTAAATGGTAGTAAAGAAACAAAGGTTTATTTGCTGTTTGGAACCATTATTTTGCTGTTGTATGATACAATACCCTTAACTGGCAATTGCACTAAAGTGTTTAAAAGTCAAGGGACATCATTGCAGCTGCTTGTGTTTATACATAGTCAGAGGAGAGGGTTTGTGCCATCCCTCATACTTGGCAATAAACTAGCTAATTCTGTTGGGACACGTGTACAGTATGCTTATAAATGTCACGGGAATGTCACGGCTCTCTCTTCCCACCTTGCGGATTCCACAGATCAAATGCACACCCTCATACTTGGAAATAAGTGGTTTCACCTGCTGAGCCATTTGCCTGGCCCCTGCGACTCTTTTTCTATAAAGTAAATATTTGTGTATCACATTTGCAAATTCAAAGCATCACTTCCTTATACTTTAAGCACAATATATAAACTTATTCTTATTTATTTTATTTATAGATTGGGTTAATTTTTGACACATTCTATAAAATATTAAAATTCATTTCTAAAATTGCATCATATTTGATTTTCTAAGGATTTCAAACCATTAACGTATGTGCCTTCGCATGCAACTAAATAAATATTACAAGTCTCAAGAACCAAACATACATAATATCTCTCATGTTTTCTCAATTGTTACAATATATTCTGCCATGTCTAGCCTGGTGCCAGGAACAGACCTGACCAGGGCCAGGAAAAAAAATTAAGAAAAGACATGCACGCAGGAAAGCTGGGTTCAGGTGTGTGAACTGAAGATTGGGGCTGGGGTCTCTGATGGAGAAACCACAGCACTCCTGGATGTTTAGCATATAGGGTTAAACAGAAAGGCAAAGTTGGTCCTTGTAGCTGAACAAGGGGAGGCCGGGGTCTCTCATATAGGGATAAACAAGGAGGCAGGTTTTGTGCTCTACAGCTGGAATGAGGATACAGGCTTAGTTAGTCTCAGTAGATGCAGTCTCCGTAGGAGGAAAGTCTTCAGGCTCTAAACATCCAGGAAAAGAAAACTACGGCGTTCATGTTCCACTCACAGTTAACACTCACACGAGGTTCCCCAAGGATGTTTCACCATGCCTCTGAACCTCACCCCAGAGGGAACGCTTCCACAATGTCTTATAAAACTACATGCTTCTAATTTTAAATCATGTGTGCATTCATTACCCAAACGTCACATTTTAAACCGAAATAGCAAACGTTTATTGTTGAAATACTTATCGTCTAATGTGCAAGATTCTTGTAGCTGTATCCACTTCAATTTTTAAAGCTATCATTTGAAGGCTGTTCCTATATTTAATTCCAATGTTTAAGACACTAGAAAAACAATTCTATCATCACCCGTAATTTTCCCATTAGTTTCTGAGCTGATCTTACGAAGAGTAAATACTCTCCAGAGATCTGAGTTGGATGAAGGGTTGCCATAACAAAGTACTACAGGTCTGGTGGCTGAGACAACAGTTATTTCTTTTCTCACCGTTATGGAAGCCAGAGCTCTGCCAAGGGGTCAGCTCGTTTTCTTCTGCTGAGGCCTCACTCTTTGCCTTGCCCTCACCACCCTGTGTCCCACATCTTCCTCTGTGTGCACACATCTGTGGCCTCTGGGTGCCCCAGTGTCTTTGTATGAGGATGCTGGTCCGATGAAATGAGGGCCAACCATAATAGAGCAGCATTAGTGTTCCCTTTTAGAATCCCTGTCAAAGCCAGCATGAACTTATGGCTTTGGTCTATAAATTTTGGTAGACACATTTTATTCCATAGCACAGAATGAGGACAAAAAGCTTCTGATCCATTATTTTGAGATTATATGTTCTCATGCAATGCTAACCCAAGTCAAGATCTCTGACAATGTCAATATAATGCCTTTAAAATAAAATAGCCATGGTCCAAGGGTCCTGTACTCAAGTTTCGTATTATCTGATTTCCTCGCCGCTACAAAATGACTGATGGTCAGTGAATCCAAGTATGGCTTCATTTATTGCTGAGGTACTTTCCTATTCTTTCTATCTGTAGGTCTGTGCTCATAAAGATTTAATTGGCATCAGAGGGTTTTTTTTTTTTCATAGTTCTAAGGTCACACTATTGGAATGATTGAGAGTTCGAACGCCTCCACATGACAGCTTGTTAAGATGACTACCACCAAATAAGTAGGTGGGGGAAATCTGTTAGGCTTACCCCAGCATAAACTAGAAGGTAAGATTTACTGAAGCTAGGCCCAGGACTTGAGGGAGGGAACAAGGTATGTGACATGTACAAGAAGATCAGGACACAGGATCGCAGGCCAAAGACAGAACCAGAACTGAGCTAGCCAACTGAGGGGAAATTAAACAAGAAACTGGGCAGTGTAATAAAAAAAATGAAGAGTATTAGAAACCAGACTGTTTGGCAAGCTGAAGTTGGTCATTGGCCAAATCACTTTATCTCTCCAGACTTTGGCTCTTAGAGGTGCCTTCAAAACCCAAAACATCCATGGTTTCTCGCGGCTGTTTCTCTAATCTATTTATAGACTGAGTTGAAAGGAAGAGTAACACGACAAAAGCGTAATTTTCTCCCAGCGATGATGTGTTATTGTGTATTTTAGATGGGTGTGACATTTATCTAAGTTGCATTTATATGACAAAAAAGATACAGGTATCACTTAGAACTAAAATAAAATAAATGCATCTTAATCCAGGAGCAACAATAATCATCAAACATGAAGACCACCGAAGTTCATTTTTAACTCAATACATTGCATTTTTTAAAAGAACAGCTCCTGTGTTCCTGCACACCTTCTGCCATGACAGGAAATGTGCTTTCCACTGCCCTGGAGTCCCATGTTCTCAATCTGGGTCTCCGTCTTCCCCTTCTTCTCCCTCTTTCTCTCTTCTCTGCCATGTTTTCTCAGAAGCCCAGAGAACAGATATTTCATTCAGTATAGTCAGGTGTAGAACCCCCAGCAAAATTTAAAACCTAAAAGATTCACACTATATAGAATCCTCATTTCTGTAACTACAGAAACTCTCCTGACCTAAGAATCTTCAGAACAGTGAGGAATTTTGGGGGAAAGAATATATGTATTTCAATAGAGTGGGAGGTCGCCCAGGTAGCAACAGTAAAATTGTATGGTGTGTAGATTCTGGGGCTTCACAGGAGCAATGCCTCAGCTGAGTCCGTGAGGCAGACAACACAGGGACTGGCACTATGAAGCTTCTCTTTCTGTTTCTCATTCCCCAATACAACTAATGAAGATGAGCAAATGTGTAGTCAAAACCTCACCCAACAAATGACTGGCTTTTCTGTTAGTCATTTGTTCAGAATATCATGAATAGAAGCAGTACATGGTAACTGCTGATCCTTTTCATCTCAAGGAAGCTACAAGGGAAAAATCTACCGTTCCGTGTAAAGTACGAGTCATGGGTCAGATACACTTCTCAGACACTAGGAGGGTGTTTCAACAAATTTGCCAGCTTGGAATAAAATTGAATCTAAAGAATTTTGTTATTGTTCTTGGCTATTGATGCCTCTGTTGTGAGTGGATTTTATCCCTCATCTCTTGTCGCATTTGCCAAATGAGTATAGAGAAAGCAGGAATGCAGTAGAGTTTGAGTACACACCTCCTATCTGTGCTCATTATGTGAACTTTCAGGTGATACCCTGATTCTATAAATATATAGTGTATACAAACAATGATAATTTAGCCTCCCCCTTTCCTCTGGTTGTGTTAGTCAAGATGTTTTCAGACCCACGTGAATCATGGTGATGATGATAGTATACTGATAAGACCTCGAGGGAAGTATCTCTCAAGAGTAGGATGTAAATTATTAGTCTTTCCCCCCTAAATTTATGGAATTAAAAAAATATCTGTCATAAAAAGAATATAAAATTAAATACTGAAGCTTTATCCGAGAGACTAACATGACATATTATGGTCCTGGGAAGTTTTGAGCAGGATTTTACATATCTATTTAATCTTATTTCCCAAGTTGCCTACCAGTTGACCACCCGTACCCCCTGTTCCCACCCCCAAAATTCATTAGTGTCTACATTTCTTCAGATTCTTCAAAAGCCACATAAAACCTCAAATCTCATATAATTAGTCAGAATGTACACAAATCCAAGCAGCTCAAAACCAACACACTTGGGAAGGAAAAATGCAGAAGCGTTCATAGTTAGATGTGAAGTAAACCCCCACCTCAAAAGGCTCATGTGTTGAAGGCTTGACTCAGAAGTGGCATTTGGGAGAAGTGATTGTATCATGAGGGTTCTAACCTAATTAGTGTGTTAACTGACTGAATCATAATTTGATCGTATTATTAATATCCCTGGGATATGAGCTCCTCCCTTCCTCTCTAAACTTTCTTTGCTTCCTGGCTTCCATGAGGTAAGCAGCCTGCTGTTTCACATTCCTGCCACCATTATTCTGTTCCAAACCACATGTGTTTAATAACAGAACCAGCCAGCATGGATCCAAACACACACCTTCCCCATTTAGTTGTTTAAGACCCAATGATGGAAAGTTGTTTGAAACATAGAAGAATGGAATCCTCTCTGTCAAATACTGCTACAGTAAAGTTAAGCCCCACCCTCTTCACAGTTTCTATAAATTTCATATTTTAAATTCTGGAAGATTAATCTGATTGCCCATGCTAGGGATGCATTATTCATTAGTCCAAAGTTTGTGTGGATCATCCCTGTTCCTCCTTTGTTTCTACAGGCATCCTCAAGCGATGCTTCTGATTTAGAGAGATATCTCAAAGATATCAACTTTAAAATATCTTTAATCAGTATTCATTTTGTGAGAGTTCAAGGATGACATTGTGCCTCAATTTACTGTTAATATTTTAATTTTATTTGGAATTATGCTGTCCTACTTTTTTTTTTCACTTCAGTGAGTTTGGCTGTCTGTGTATTCTTCCAAAATTAGTTAATCCAAAGAACTAAAATTATTATAAATAAAGTTAAGGTCTGCAATACACTGTGTGTTTGAAGGCTGATAATCATTCTAGGTAAATGAGCTTTTCAAATTAAAATGATTTATTTTTTCTTAGAATATTTGATTTTTTTCAATATTATGTATGAAAACACTTTACATACATAAAGTTTAATTCTTCTTTGTCAATAAAAGTTTACTTATAAGCCCTAAATATTGGGTTTGAGGTCTTTTTCAATTAATAAATTAATTTCAATTAGTATTAAAAATAAATAAATTTCACTTCATTTTTAGAGCAATATGAGACTTACAAAAAAAATAGCACAAAGCCAAGGCAACATCTGAACACCTCTTCCCCACTTCTATGTATGGATTACTATATCACTAACATCTGACAGGAATGTGGCATATTATTTAAAACTGTTGAGCCAATATTGAGCTATTATTAACTGAAGTTCATAGTTGATAATTGAGACCACTCTGTGTTCTTCAATTCTATATGTTTAAGATGATGCAGGTCTTGTATCCACAAACACAAATAGTAGTCCATTTCTTTTCAATTACTAAGTGATATTTTCTTGAAGGATATCTTGGTTGTTTCCAAGTCTGGCAGTTTTGAGCAAACTGCTGTAAATATTTGTGTGCAGTGAATTGCACAAACAGATTTCAGGTCACCTGGCTTGTACAAAGAGGCATGATTGATGGATGACAGGGTACAATTATGTTTAGTTTTGTACAAAATCTGAGAAAGTAAGCCATTTCCCAATTCACACCAGCCGATGAGAGATCCAGTTGCTCTCCAACCAAATCAGCACTTAATATTATCTGTACTTTGAAATTTAGCCCTTTTCATAACTGTGCAGTAAACCCCCCATTTTGTGCCATTTCAATTGTTCTGCTACCAAGCCTCTTTCCCTTTTTCAGTTTATTTCTGATTTTTGTATATTATTTATCTCTGGGTCAACACCAAGTGTTTTCACTTTTTTCCTTACCACAAGTTTTAATCTTCTTTATTGCAATTTTCTATAGTTCACACAATGATTTTTATAATATCTTTAATATCACTTTTAAATGGTAGAATAATGTCTGAGGACCAAATAAAAACTAAGATTAATGCCTACATTAAAATAAGTATTTGATAAGGTTATGTTTCTTATATAAATTACATGTTAAATGAAGTAAAATATCAACATTGTGTGTGCTACAAAAGAATCTAATATGTTTTCTTTTCTCCTTCATCACCTGTATTTACTTGAGTTATCCACTCAGATCTGTTTCTCAACTACTGAAAACTATATAAGTCTTCTTGGGCACAATAAGCATAGCTCACTCTACTAATGAGGACCTATTCTTCTGTGCATGATGCCAAACCTTAAGGACCACTTATGAAACATATCCACTATATCCATAATGTTACACTGTGCTTTTATATAATTTCCTCCAGCCTCTACCTCAGCATTTTGTCCACAGTATACATAAAAGTATAAGAACCTCTCTTATTATTATTATTCTGAAGGGGTGGTAGGATGGTTTACCTGCTTTTTAAATATTTGTTACTAATTCTTTGAGAATTTCATACAGTTGTCAATAGCTCCTCAACTAGGGATGAGGTGGTGAGCCTTCCCTTCATTGCTAAAATGTGAAGTGTCCAGACCTTGTGAAGATTCTGTGAGCACTTGGATGCAGTAGTCCGATCATGTCCAGAAGACACTGCTTTGCATATGTCCTCGCTAACTTCTGTACCTACCATCTTTCTTAAGGCCTCATCAACAATGATGCCTGTGTCTTGAAAAGAGAAGGATTGACACAGAGGTCCCCTTTGTGGCTGAGCACTCCACTGGCACATATTCTCTGTTCTTTGTCCAGTACTGAGTTTCTGTGTTCACCCCTTTCCAGAGAACAGTGCATTTTAAATTTAATTCTTTGAACTTAATTATGAACATTTATCTCAAAGAGCAATGCCAAGAAGATCCCCAGACAGAAGCTCTCACAGTCCACAGCAGTTCTCCATGATGTTTCACTTGACAATTTATTGCTCTGGGATAATGGTCTTATACACTGTAAAGTTTTGTTACTCATATTAGTTTAATAGAGACACAATAACCAGCAAAGAGCAGAGGAAACAAGATGAGAATGGCTTACTGAGAAAAGGTACCTAGCCATGTGGCTAAACATAGACAAGAATTATGGGTTAATTTAAGTCATAAGAGTATAAGAGTAAATTAATAATAAGCCTGAACTAATAGGCCAAATAGTTTATAATTAACATGATGGCATGGGATATCCTTCTGTATATGTGTTGCTTTTATTGGTTAATGAATAAAGAAGCTGCTTTCTGCCAATAGCTTGAAAATCTAGGTGAGGAAAACTAAACTGAATGCTGGGAGAAAAAAGGCAGAGTCAAGAGATGCCATGGATCCACCAGAGGGGAAAGACGTGAACTGACAGCTAGAACCTTGTCAGTAGACCATGAGCCTTGTGATATAAAATAAAATACTAGAAATGGGTTAATTCTAGATGTAAGCTCTAGCTAGCAATATGCTTAAATTATTGACCAAGCAGTATTGCAAGTAATATAGTTTCCATGTGTTTGTTTTGGGACTGAGAAGCCAGGAACAAACAAATGGCCTCTGTATTTCTTTGGGACTGAACAGCTGCAGGACTGGGTAGGACAGAAACTTCTGTCTACAAATGGCACCCAACATAGGGCAAGAATTTCCACATAAAGCCTGAGAAAGCTTTAAAAAAAGATTTTAAATAAATAAGAACAGAACCAAGTGCAGCTTCTTGGTAACTATCTTTACTCTGTTAGACTCTGTTTGCTGGCACGAAGCAGAGGCATTTTTTAAGACAGATTTCCTGACTCAGCATTAGTGGCCAAAACCTCACTGCTCTTTAAAGAGGCCCTGCCACCTTTTTATGAGCAGCCAGCAATATACTTCTTGGTGGTGGTATGGGCCTAGAAACTCTGCATAATTGTGGCAATAAACATGGCTCCTGCTAATACTTCTGACATGAAGCAAGACTCTTGAGAAGCCAAAAGATGGGGTAGAGCCAGTCATCAAAGCAACAGCTTTAATCCTAGCTATGTTGCTTAGCAGATTAAATGCTCATGTGTGCAGAAAAAGAAAGGTATACAATAAGGACAGATTCATATTGACAAAAAGAAAAGGGGTAGAGAAATTCCTTTTAAAAAAAAAGAAATAGACTAACTGAGCATGGTGGCATTTGCCTTTAATTCCAGCACTGGGAAGAGAGAGGCAGGCAGACCTCTGTGTGTTCAAGGCCAACCTGGTCTACAGAGTTAGATCCAGGACAGCCAAAGATACACAGAGAAACCCTGTATCAAAAACCAAAATTTAAAATTAAAAATAAAAGAAATAGAGTTTTTTAAAGCCATATAAATATGAAAAATACACAGAGAAACTGAATTCTGTGTGTTATTGTGTTCTCTTTGAATTGTATCACTACTGAAGAAGGAGCAACAGCTGCTAAAAGACATTTGATTATAAATGATGCTAGATTAATCTAACCAATATATTTTGAAAATGTCTTGACTTAAAAATTTTAAGTTCAAAGATATGTTACTTTGGAAAAGAGGTTTTGTTTTTATTTCCACAGGAAATGAAAGCCTGTGGATTCATTCTGGGTTAAGAAAAATAAGGTTTGATCAAGGAAGACCCCCTGAAAAATCTCCAATGGGAACAGATGACCCAGTTGATGCAACATTTCAGAGCACCTCTGTTGCAATTTTTTTTGAGTTCTGTATCCAGAATAGCCTCAAGACTGCTGGCTGAGATGATCCAGCCTCACAGACTAGTCAGGACTTGACCTAAATTTACTTTGAGTGCCCATAAGATAATCAGTTCCCCCAGTCAGTATGAAGTAGTCTAGAAAACTATGCCCATATTCCCAAAAAATAAGTTATGGATGGATGGTTGTCTTTGTTTATACTATGGGTTACAAGTTGTTATGGATAAGTATTAGGAAAAAAAGCTGAACAAAGGGATTAAATTCAGGGTCTTATTTTGAAAAGGAAAAAAAAGGAAATGCTGTGGGATAGTACTCATCTACATTGTAAAGATTTGTCACTCATATTGGTTTAATAAAATACTGATTGGCCAGTAGCCAAGCAGGAAGTATAGGTGGGGAAATCAGACGAGAAAAATTCTGGAAAGAGGAAAGACAGAGATGCAGTCACCAAACAGAAGCAGAGGAAGCAAGATGAGAATGCCTTATTGAGAAAAGGTAACAAACCACATGGCTACACATAGGCAAGAATTGTGGATTAATTTAAGTTGTAAGAGCTAGTTAATAATAAGCCTGAGCTAATGGGCCAAATAGTTTATAATTAATATAGTCTTCTGTGTGTTTCTTCAGGCCTAAACAGTTGCAGGACTGGGAGGGACAGAAACTTCTGTCTACAATTTATGACATTATTATTTTTCTAGTTAAAGGCCAAGAAATGGAAAACAAGGCAAAAGGGAGACTCCTGTCTAGCTCTCCAGTTAGCACAGACAGGGGTTTATCAACAGAACAAATACTAATATTTGGAGCTGGATAACCTTCTGTTAGAAGAGAAATCTGTGCATTGCAGACTCTTTTCTGTATCCCCTGTCCCCAGAGAATCACAACTGCTCCCAACTGATGGCAATGTCACCAGATGAGAGGCACTAGTATAGCTTGGGTTTCCATATGGAAGGATTATAATAGCAGATCCGTTGGGCATCTCTATATCTTTTTTTATTTGACAAGTTTGCTTTTGAAACAAAAGTGAATGATGTTGCCAAGCTTGGGAAATTTCTGAAGACTTGGATTTGGTGTTTTCATATTTTAAAGAGGTGAGAGGAGCCTCATCAGATATTCAAATGTGATCACATTTAACAACTTCAGATTATAAGGTAAGGGAATGATACTAAAGATTTTAGTATTAGTTTTAGTTTAGGATATCCAACAAATTAAGATAAAAACAAGCAACATTTCATTGGTGTGTTTTATCTGTAACAAACCAAAGAAGAGGTCACTAACAACTGATCTTATCAACTTTGCACACTTTTACTTAGCTCTACTTGGTCAACCTAGACCCATGGTTTTGCCAATATTTCATTTTCTCTAGTTTTACATTTGGAAACAGATCAGTGAATGACACCAATGTCAGATTTCCCTTCGCCTCTCCCCATGGGTGAGTCTTGTTTTAATAAAATCTAATTTTAAAGATAAAAACTGTTCTTTTCCAAGAAACACTAGCATTTAGTTTTAAATGACTCATAATCATAAAAGACAAATATTAGAAAACTTTCCTACTAAGAAATAATAAAATTGTCAATATATGGTTCTGACTTCTCTCAGGAAGTTAAGTAAATATTTGTTAGGGTGATTAAGCAATAAGTAATAATTAAAATTAAAAATGAATGTGTTTTTTCTTTTTCATTTATTTATTCCATTACTGGCATAAAATCATGCAAAAGCCATGCATTTATTGTGTTATTTGTAATCACTTGTCAACAATTAAAGATGGGTGAACTTGTAAACCTAATTTTTAGTTTATAATATGCCAATTGTTTTTGAAGAATAGCATTTATTTCTCCAATATAATTTCTAGAGGGTTTCATACATGAGTGATGGAGGAAGGTCATTGGTTAAGTAATAAAGAAACTGCTTGGCCTCATAGGTTAAAACATAGGTGGGAGGAGTAAACAGAACAGAATGCTGGGAGGAAGAGGAAGTGAGCTCAGACTCGACAGCTCTGCTCTCGGGAGCAGAGACGCCATGCTCCCCTCTCCCAGGCCGACAATGAAGCTCCGACCCAGGATGGACGTAGGCTAGAATCTTCCCGGTAAGTGCACCTCGGTGCTACACATTATTAGAAATGGGCTAGTCCAGGTGCGAGAGTTAGCCGAGAAGATGCTAGATAGAAATGGGCCAAGCAGTGTTTAAATGAATACAGTTTGTGTGTTGTTATTTCGGGCATAAGCTAGCAGGCGGCCGGGGTTCTGGGGACACAGCCCTGCTGCTCCTATTACAACACATGAGCACCATACTTACCTCATCTTTACCTTCTCATTCTCGTCCACCAACTCCTCCCATGCCCCCAGGCCCTCTCAAACTCATGACCTCTTCTTCTTTAATTATCATTGCTACATGTAGAAGAGGGTTACATAAAAGTTGACAAGGTGCTTCTAAGGCAGTCTATGTGATAAAAACTAGTGATTTTGAATTCATACACCTAAAGTACATTGGCCAATTTTTCTGCCACTCATATTGCTCACTGTGCCCATCAGGATAATGCAAAGGATTGCACAAGGTAAGATATCGAGGTACACTAGGATTTAATATTCTACCTCATGGTGATCAACACATCTCAGAGGTCTCCACAAACCTGAGATTTGAACTGAGAACATAACAGGAGGAAAAATAGGTAAATGACCTTAATTAAGTGAGGTGGATTTTATGGCAGAGCTGTGACATGATTTGAGCCACATGGGTAGGTCATGTGTGCAATCATAGTTGTATTATGAGGGACTTAGCTGTCCCTCTTTGGTAAAATAGGAATGTATTTGATGTAATGATGTTACAAGTTGAAGTGTAGCATGTAGGCCCTTGCTGGCCATGGTCTAAACAACTTGCTTCCTAATCTTTTGTGTCAGGGATAACCTTATGTAGTGTTTTTAAAATCTTATTTAATTATTGCATTTATGGTTTTCTGAGCCATGTATGGTGTTTTTGCCAATAGAAAACAGAAAAGGCAATTTGGCTTAATTGGACAGTCAATTTATCCAAACACTTCTACCAGATCAATCACATTTTCTTTGATGGAAACAATATACATAATAAATCAACTCCAGGAGACCAAAGACTAAGTTCAGTTTTCTTATAATGAAATTAAGAATATGAGCACACTCAAATAAAGTCAGTCCCAGCAGGGATTATGAGTCTCGTTATTCCTGAAGCATCCCTATCTGATGAACACATTCAGAACTGGATGCAACTGAATGCGAGGATGTTTTACTGGCCTCTACGTTGAGTAAACCATGAAATATTTATAACACAGTTCTGTTTATGGAAGCACAGTGTGAGAAAAGAATGTGGGAGAGAAGAAGGAAGAACAGATTTAGCTGGCTGAACTTTAGTACAGGACAGAAAGGGAGGACAGAATGTGGAAGAGGGAGAAAGGTATCATCATTTGATTAAACTCCACGTGTATAAAATGATAATACCTTCTATACCTCAAAGAATAAGTATGCAGTAATAGTCATTGGCTCATCTTGTTGGGTATTTTTTTTTCTTTTCTTTTTTTGTTTTTAGTTTGTTTTTTTTTTCTTTGTTTTGAGACATTTAAGGATACAACTTAGACCCAGAATTTGTGCAACTTGCTGAAGATACTTCAACTGGACCCTCAGAGATTAACGTGGGCTAAACGCTAGGAAATATTTCCCATTTCCTCAAGTTTTTGGAGATACACTTTTACAAGACCAACTATTAATCAATGCTAAAGAATAAGTCACTAAAACACTGAAAGCAACCATATGACACAAAATGCAGATCTTGGCCATTTTCCAGGGCCATCAAAGCAATGCCCTCAAGCCAACTTGATTGCTCATGAGTAAAGCATAGATTATGAATACATTACTTAAGTGCCATCATCTGCCTTACCACACGATTGCTAAATTTAGCTGAGATGACTTCGATCTATTTAAGATTATAAAATCGTAGATCAAGATTTTTTTTTAAACTAAAAAGAAAACTTCAGAAGCAAATGTGTTTCACTGGTACCATTAAAATGGTAACATAGAGGACAGTTGTGTCTTTTATAACTGTCAGTTTCTGAGCAAACTGTAATTGTACCCATGATGCTAAAAGAAACAATATATATGAAGCAATACTGTTTGAGCAGTATAAGAGAGCTACATCACCATTCATGTTGCTATTTGAAGTTTTGCTACATATAGTCTCTGTGGTGGTTTGACTAAGAATGCCCCCATCGGCTTATGTAATTAAATATTTAGTCACCAGGGCATGGAACTAGTTGGGTAGGATTAGGAAGTGTGGCTTTGTTGGAGTAGGTGTGACCTTGTTGGAGGAGATGTGGCCTTGTTGGAGGAGGTGTGTCACTGGAAGTGGGCTAAAAGATTTCAAAAGCCCACGGAAGGATCTGTCTTCCTCCTTACCTGTTTTCTGCAGATTAGGATGTAAAGTGCAGGGCAGCTTCTCCAGCACCATGCCTGCCTGCCTGCCTGCCTTCTGTAATGATAATGGACTAACCCTCTGAAACTATAAGTCAGCCGCCAATCAAATGCTTTCTCTTATAAGAGTTGCCTTGGGCATGGTGTCTCCTCAAGCAATGCAGCAGTAACTAAGCCAGTTTCTAAGGAGCTTGCACTATTTCTAAGAGACATCAATAGGATATAGAGGAGTGGCCACAAAGTGATATTCACAGAATTCATTACCTAAATTCCAGTATATCACAAAGTTTTGGTGTAGTAGTAGCAATATAATTTGGAATTTCTTTTAAAAATTCACATTTCCTATTAATGGTCTTAATGACTTGTGTCAAAAGTCAAGGAGAATCAGAACAGATGGAAAGCCAAGCCCCATCTATTCATTGTCTCCAAGAAATGCACTTTGCTACAAAACATAAGTGTTACCTCAGGGTGAAAAGATAGGAAAATGTATTCTAAGCAAAAAGAGATCTCAAATAAATAAGTCAGCAATGTATCTTAGACTCTGAGAAAACCAGGTCAGGATCTCAAGGCAGGAAACTGGAGGCAGGAACTGAAGCAGAAACCATGGAGAAACAGTACTTCTTGGCTTATACTTCTACTGGTTTGATCAGCCTGCTTTCCTATACAACCCAAGACCACCCACCCAGGGGTGGTACCACTGACAGTGAGCTGAGACCTCCCACATTAATGCGCCACAGACTTGCCCACAGGCCAGTCTTATGTAGGCATTGTCTCGGTTAAAATCCCTCTTTACAAATATGCTTCTTTGTGTCAAGTTTACAAAAACCAAGCAGCAAACTGGCCCAGTGGTCAACAGCAGGCACAGTTCTTGGTTCCTAGCGTAAGCATGGGGTGGATCACAATCCTCATCCAGGACCCAGGGCTATCTTCCATTCTTTTTGGGTATATGTACATATGTTCACATAAACGTGCAAACACATATTGTATACACTAATAATAAATGGACTGAGCAGTTTTGGGATATATATGTGTGTGTGTGTGTGTGTGTTTACTTACGTTTAGTATATACATGTACATATATTTGCATGAGTACATGTATAATATATGCATATATGCACACACATATGTAACAATAGTAAAAAGAGGGAAAGAGAGGTCATCAGGATAACTGTACATGAAGGAGGCAAGTACAGTTCTGAGAGAGGGTGTCTGGGAGAAAATAGAGAAGGAAGAAGAGGGAGGTAATGCAATTCTATTTCAATTACAAATAAAATTTTTGAAAAAAATTTAAAGGTTCACAGGCTAACTACCCTGGGCTTTTCCTTTTCAAGTCTAATAAACCAAGCTTCAAAAAAGTAAAAACTATTTTGTAAAAGCGCTGATTGTCAGGTTCTCAAGCAAAATCAACTGAAAACAAAAAAATGGAGAAGAAAAGGAAAAAAGCAAAGAAAGCAAAATGTTACAAGGAACCTAACAATAACAAAATTCAGGGGCTGGCACAATGGCTAGTGGATAAAGGTGCTTGCTGCAACAATTGACAGCATGGGTTTGATCCCTAGAACCCTCATGATAAAAAGAGAAAACCAATTTCTTTAAGTTGATCTCTGATAAAAGTCTTCCATGTATGAACAGTGACACATTCATACACATATGTACACACATGGTGTAGGAGTTCCTTCTATTTGTGTGCTGCTTTCATTGGATAATGAATAGAGAAACTGCCTTGGCTTAGTTTATAGGACAGAACTTAGGTAGACGGAGTAGACAGAATTGAATGCTGGGAAGAAAGGCAGAGTGGCAGATGCCATGGATCTTTCTGCCTGAGATGGACACTGGTTAGAATATTGCTAGTAAGCCACAGTCACGTGGTGATACACAGATTAAACAGAAGTGGGTTAAATCAAGATGTAAGAATTAGCCAATAAAAAGTTAGAGCTAATGGGCCAGGCAGTGTTTAAATTAATACAGTTTCAGTGTGGTTACTTCAGGTGTAAGCTAGCCAGGTGGCCAGGAAAAACAAGAGGGCCTGCTCTCCATGCAACACACACACACACACACACACACACACACACACACTTAAAAAAACTAATTTAAAAAATTAGTAACAAACAAGTTTTAAATACATTCCCAGGCTACTTCTTGGAGCTACTGAATCAGAATCTTCCAGCAGTGACACACTCATACACTCATAGTAGAAATTATGACTTGGCAATTTTCAGTTAGGGTATCACAGCCCTACAGGCAGCCCTTCATGGGAGGTCCCATAAAAATGGCTCTTGTCTAACCATTGCTGAAAGTGGCCCTGATCTTTGGGAAGCTGTATGCCTTATGTCCCTGCCAGTGGATGGCTGGTTTATACCCCACAGCCTCCAACTTGTAAAACTCTTTAAGAAGAAGAGAAAGGAGGAGGAGAAAAAGAAAGAATTGGTGGTCAGACCTGACAGACCATATTATAGAAAGATGCATTGGAGCAAGTCATATTGCTTCAAAAATTTTGTTTTCTCTCCAAAAGTTGCAGGCCCTACCTCAGTCCCTACCATGTGTGGAAAGTTTTGTGTTGACTCCCATAATTGGAATACACCACTGATAGATGTTCTAATTACACAAATGATCAATGAGTAGGATGCACACACACAGAGAGAGAGAGAGAGAGAGAGAGAGAGAGAGAGAGAGAGAGAGAGAGAGAGAGAGAGAGTCATTAGCTAGAAACATTTCCAGACAGTTCGGCATATGAAATAAAATTGATATCTTATGAACTCGAAACTTTTAAGGGGATTCTGGAGCCTTGAAAAAGAAAACATTTATCTGAACTTGATATCAATGCCCTGAATCACACAGTTTAGTTGAGGAAGAATATGTAAGATCAGTTGAGTGCTGCATTTATGATTTTCCAGGCTCTGAAATCACATGACCAGTTTGTAGCTCCAGAGAGGCTTCTATGGAAATGGAAGGGAAACACGTTTACTTTTTTTTTCCTACAGTGTACGATGTCCAAGCTTATGTGGAAAAAAAAACTGGTTTTGTCTCTAGGGAAATTTTTTCTCCATTCTCTTATTTAATTACCTAATGTTTTAATAGAGGCGTTCTTAAAATCCAGGAAGTGAAACAAGAGAGAAATGATGTTTCAAGGCTCTTGAGGTACAAACGACCTGAGGCACTGATCAAAAACATTAGAACCATTATTATCATAAGAGACTGAAACAAGGCTCCTTAATTAGATTAGGGAAGAAGAAATAAACTTTGCGCTGCCAAGCACACTCGGTATTATGATATGAAATCACTTTCTAATATGAGTTTATCATGAATCATGTCTAGTGATATAATTTCAAAGCCCTATCATAAATAGAGAGCAGGCAATAATCATTCCAAAAATAATGCTAAACTCAATAGAGAGGAACATGTCGTCTGTGTTGTGTTTGTTTTCATTGCCAGTGAATTTTGTTAGTGAATTTCTGTGTCTGTCCCTGAGAAGAGTTTAATATGCATGGTCTTTTGGAATGGTCCGAATACAGTTCACACTATGACTCCTTAAAGACTTGCTTCCTTTCCTGGCAATTCATCTTGCTTTAAGATTCCGTGCCCGCTGAATCAATGTAGACAACAATCTGGTGGGATCCAATCACTCTGAGGGACTGTCTTACTCCCTAGTTATTTATGTGCCCAAAATACTAGATTCGTAGGTGTGAACGATAATCTGTCTTTATGGGGAATATGCACCAATGGGGAATGATGATTAACTAAACATAATGTGATAGATTCCGCAACTTCAGAGACACATTGCCGTGTGGAAGCAGAGGATGGAAGCCACTAAGTGTGCCATGGGCTGAAAGGATTCCACAGACCTGATCTTCAGTTTGATGTACAAATCTACTTCCCCAGCCCAGCAAATTTCTTTCCTTTGTTTTTCTTTTTTTCTGATTTTCGCATTTTAGATATTTATCTTTTCTTTTTTCTCCATCTTGGGTGTCTATTGTTAGTTCCTTTAGTATTTTTACAGCTAAAAGCCACATAGAACTTTAGGGCAGTCCTATTCACAGCTAAGATTCATTTAAATCACGGCCAGAGTTGCTTTTCTAAAACCTCCCAGGACCCTATTGCATGTGGACTGTGCACTGACCTTATAGACTCAGATCCAAATAATGACTCTAATAATAGACATGTCACTAAGCAAAAAGATGTCTTGGAATCTTGTCATGTTCATGTTCATAAAAATATAAACTCACATTGAGAAAATAGGTAAATAATCTAGCTAGTGGATCACCATGTTCTTTTCATTCATGATAGACCTTCGTACAGAGACTGGGAGTGATAATCCAATCTTGTCTATTTCTGTTTTCAAACAGTGAGTCAGCCTTTAAACAGAAACTTTTGAAATCATATGTTTTAAGATGTGCATGGTCTCCTATTTTATCTTTTTAATTTTCTATTTTTGTGTAACATAATCTTAAATTTCACTTTCATTTTTAAACCAATATTTATTGAAGAAGTGTTATGTCCCAGCTACCATTAAGTAAGGACTTACTTCTTTTAGTCATCCAAACACCGTTTCAAAGTACATATTATTCCTAACTATACAAATAAAGATAACTTGGACTGAGGTAAATTAAATAAAATTTCACAGAAAAGCATCATGAGACTTTTTGTCATCCACACATTTATAGATGTCAGCTCTGATGCTTCTGTTGTGAGCCAACAACAGTGTATTTTACTCCAGAAGAGAGTCATTCTTCATGTTTGGTGTCACTGTGTCATGGACAGATATGCCCAACTCAATTTCCATGTTATAGAGCCAACTTTATATTTGAACCTGAGATAGGATTTGCCA
>NC_022027.1:49143320-49148662 GCF_000317375.1 Microtus ochrogaster
GAAGAAGTCTATTGTCTAGAATTAAAACTTGGTCAGCTTAAAATTTAATTAAAACATTACACCATTTTCTCCTCCCTCTCCTTTATCCTAACCTTTCTATGTCCATTCTTGCTATCCCTCCAAAATTCACCACCCCCTTCTTTAACTTTTGTTGTCTCACACACACATAAAATTGTATTTTTCTCAGTTCTATGTGGGAGACTCTTATTTTGCTCACTTGCCTTCAGTGCTGAGGGCACACACATTCTCAGAAAGATGCTGTCCTTAGACAAATGTTCTGGAGACAAGAAATCTCTGGCTCTTCCTTGAGGAAAGGACAAAACTGTGCCCCTCGATCCACAGCTCCTACCGACCTAGGGAAAAAGCTCATTGCTTGGAATTCAACACACTAATTTGGGATTACACACTGCTAAATTCTCACCCCTTTTTTGACTTCCTAAAAATGGAATTAGCAAACACCTTGCCTTTTGACACCCCATCTTTTTCTATTACCAAATACAGATCTCAGTATTTCTTATCAAGTGACAAATGTGTTTTAGAACCTTCAGAAACACACTGCAGTGAGCCAAAGTTCTCGACATCTGAAAACTTGTGAGAATTTAAATTATCTAGCAAAAAGCAAATTGTTTTCAAATATTGTGCCGGTATACATACACACACACACACACACACACACACACACACACACACACACACACACACAGTCTGAATTTGCCCCTGAAGGTTCACAGTACTGAGGTCTTGTTCTGAAATGAGAATTCACAGAGTCTCCAGTTCTCAGATAAACGCAGAGTCAGCTCCCATGACAGTCTGGGAGGCAGATGGGGGCCCCTCATGCATACCAAGCAACTGTGCTCCAGGAAAGAAAACAAAAACCCAGGTGCAGAATGGATCGGAAAGTACAGATGGGCCTTCAAGAGTGCCCACTGTTTACAATAAATAGGGATGGAGGTCTCATCACTAAGTGCACACTCTTCCTGGAAATCCCCTTCTTCCCAGCTGGACTCGAAGGGAGTACCACCCCAAAGGCACAAGCAGCAGCTGTGAATGACCTCTGCCCCTTCCCAGGGTGAGGCTGGGTGGTGCTCTCGCCCAGTAAATGTGGTCATTGCTAATCCCTGCTGCACTGTTTCCGTAGCCTGGCCACCTCCTGGCCACCTCCTGGCCACGCTTCCCAGCTCCTCCTGAAGTTCTGTTTACATCTGTTTCTACTCAGATACCAGGCACCTTCTCCAACCAGTTTAGTTTTACAGGATCATCTCCTAGGTGTGTCTGAGGCATTGTGGGAATGAAAGTTGGTCCCAGAAAGAGACTGGGAGGAAAGTAGAGGCCGCTGGAGATCTGTCTGTGTGTGGTGAATTTATCGTTTTCACACACGGTCCATGTGACCATTTTCCTAACTGATTCACTGTGAGCAGACGTGGAAACTGAGGCCCAGTTAAGCTAGCACTCTTTAAGGCTATCTTGGGATGGTGCATTGGGATGGGTGGGTATATTGGCTCAAGCCTTTAATCTCAGTAATCAAGGAGGCAGAGGCAGGATGATCTCTATGAGTTAGGGGCAACCCCAGGCTACATAGCAAGACCTTGTCTCAAATAAAACAAAACAACAAAACTAAAATAAACCCAAATCAAAATAAAATTACTCTCCTGTCTCTTTTCACTCCAAGTCAATTTTTACACTATTCAACTAATCTTCATAAAATATGGCTCTGATTGCTCCAGCACCCATCCCTTGTCTCATAAATAAAGCTTAAATGGCATCCCCTAGATGTGGCCTTGATTGGATCTCCCAGCCCTGACTCCGGTACTCCACTGATGTGTTTCTCTCAAGCAACATCCCAGATTTCACTTTTTCCTTAATGGAATGAATCCTGAATGTCCTATCTATCATCTGGCTCTTTCTTCTTATTCTTCTCACTGGGGTGTCCAACCACACTTCACAGGTGAGCACAGGCTCCATCACGAAAAAAATTACTAGGTATTAAACTCACAGTACCTCATTAAACTTCTAACACTTGCCTTTGTTCAATAAAGATAGAAAACACTGTATGTCAAAATTAAATCAGCACCTGTAATCTCCAAATTTCTAGCCCATGTAGCAAGATCCTGTATCAAAACAACAAAAAGCTCCTAATAATAACCTCCATGGGATGCTGTATTAGGTACCATTTCGTGGAGAATTCAAGAGGCTGGGAGGAGGCGGAAAATTTTTTTTTCTTTCTTAATAAAAAAAAATTAAAAAAAAAAAAGAAATAGACAAATAGAGAGAAAAGCATAAAAGGCTTGGAGAGGAAAGAGAACTTTTAAAAATAAATCAAGAAAAAAATAACTCATTCTGATTTAAATGCCATAATATATATGAAGATAATATAAAACTGAATTTTTAAGAAAAAATATATTAGTCTCTTTCATCAAAAAATATGAGGATCAAAACTTTTCATTAATAAATACATCTTTAGTAATGGCTGGGGAGAGAAAAAATAAACACTGCTTCCCTAAATTAAAAATATCATATATATATATATATATATATATATGAGAAGATGAGCTCATAAAGACTAACAATATCCCTCTGAAAAGAAAGGCTCTGAGGCTCTGAGGTGTACCATTTGCCAATGCAGTGTAAATACTTCCACTACTGAGATTTCAACTTCCAGCTACTCTTGTAACAATGCTAATAAAAGAGTTAGAGGAAGCATTCAGTCCTGGCTCCCAATGGCTGGTGTCCCAGCCTTCAAGCACATTTTGATGGAAGCCAGCTATAATCCCCTTTAGACCACTGAGGAGACTGAGAGCCAGAGTATGGACCAGATCTCTCGGTAGGCTTGTGGCAGAGGTGTGCAGGAGGCCATTGTCTAGACTGTACCAGCAAGTTACTGAAAGGAGACACACACAGGCAACTTCCATCCTTTCTGTTTCTACCAGGAGAGAGGAAAACATCAAGGAATGGCTCTGGGGGAACCAAGTTCTCAGTGCAAGGCTTTAGAAGAGCGGGAAGCTCACGCACACGGTAATGTTCAGAAGTGCAAGCAGGAAGGGAACGCAAATGCTTTTTTTTTCCACACACATCTACCCAAGCCTTTCCCATGCAGAGAAGCCCAGGATAATCTGTCTCTTATTCCAGCACATAGCAAGTTCCTCCTTACCCCCTCAGTCTATTGTTCAGTTTTCTTCATTTCCACCCTGCTTTGCTTTACCTTCCTTTTCTTCTTGCTTGGTTCTTTCTCCCTGTGAATATTAACCTTATTGTTACCTTTTACTTATCAAGAATCTAAAGCAATGGGTACACCACTTCCCAACATTATTCCTTACACATAGTTTATTACCACATTGTCAGGAAAGGACTGTGCTTAAAGGGGATATCAAAAAAGTAGCCCCCAAGGTCAGGAACGGTGGCCTGTGCTTTTAATTTCACTTCTCAGGAGGCAAATAGGTGCCTGGCAATCCGAGGTCAGCCTGGGCTACACAGTAAAACCCTGTCTCCAAAAGAAAAGAAAGGGAGGAATGAAGGGAGGGAGGGAAAGAGGGAAAAAGGGAGGGAGAGAAGAAAGGAAAGGAGGAACAAAGAAAATAAAAAGGAAAGAAAGAAAGGAAAGGGGAAAAAGAAAGAAATGGATCCTGAGCTTGGCTTTATTGATGGGTGGTAAAGGAGTCTGCCTTAGAGTTGAGAAAACACAACATTCCTGTTTGCAGTTTGGAATACAAAATTAATTTCTGAGTCATCAAGTGATACTTTAGTTCTTTTAAGTGTGCACAGATCGTGGATATAGAAAGATTTTTAAGTTTATTTTATTTTTGTGGAAGTTCTATAGATTGAGCACAGGGCCTTAGTTCATGGTAGATAACCACTATATCATCAAAATGCTTCCCAAGCCCAAGGTGCAGATTTTACGGATATCACTCTTACATTCCAACACCTTGTTAAGCCTCATTATTATTGTGTGGCTATGTGTGCGCACCGTGGGTGGGGTAGGAACGTGCCGTGCCACAGCATGTGTTTGGAAGTCATTGCTTGCTCCTTCCTCCTTTAGGTGGGTTCCAGCAATCAAAGCCAGATCTCCGTGTTTGTCTCCCAAGAACCGTATCCCCTAAGTCTCTTGCTGACCCCTCAGATCCCAATATCTTAAAGAAGGAAAGAAGGTCTAGTGAGAACTGGATCAAGTATACCTTCTCTTGTTTCCATAAAGAATTCTCTGGGTATATCATTTAACACTGTTAATTTCTAACTCAGCTTCATAACTGATAGGAAAAAGTGATAGACATTGCAAACCAAATAGATTACAGAGCAGCTCATGATAAAGAAAGAAAGAAAAAGTGCCTTTGCAGGGAAATCATTTTTTTTTTAAGTTAAGTGCTCAAGACTCACTTTGCAGTCCTGAGCTTTTTGTCTAACGTATTCCCAAGGGAAGAGTTGGCCCCTCTCCCATCCACCAGCACCCTCTTCGTGTGCCCCATTTGTCAAGCCATTTGTCAGCACACAGCCGCATCCAGTGGGCCTGGACTCTGTCAGCTTCTCATGTGGAAAGGAAAGCAAAGCTGTCTGTGGCCGGCCACAGCTGTCCCCACACAACGAACAGGGCCCAACCTACACAAACCTGCCACTGTTGAACTGCGTTCCCCTGCAGCCTGCCTCTGAGTAGCTGCAGATCGGCATCGACGGCACCATTTATAAAAACAGTGACAGGGAAGTCAAGAAGCAGGATGGACACCTGGCTCTGAGTGCCTCCAGGACTGTTTCTTCGATTTTACCCCAGAAGAGAGCTGAGACAGATGGTCCTAAGGTCGTTTCCAGGTCAAAACCTCTGTTGTGTCTTGCTGTCTTGACTCCACACGTTCAGAGATTCAACAAGTAGGACATTCATCCTAAACAAGGGAAAGCTTTGGAGTTTAATTAGTTTAGAAACTCATGGAGTGAGGTATTATATAACAGAGATCTCCAAAAGGCATGACAGCTGTTTGTACATCCACCGAGAAGGTACTGTGTGGACACATCAGATAAAATCCCAGAGGGGCAGGGCCTCCCATACCTGCAATATAGTAGTAAAGCCAAAACTCAGAAATGTTGTGAAATTTCTCTAAACTTGAATCTTTTGGAGACAGGGATTGGTTTTAAACCTTGGTCTGTCAAGTTATAAAGCTAATTTTACATGATATTCTAGTACTTAGTATAGTCCCAGGACTACCTACCCCGAGAATCTTCAAGATTTTGTGGTTATATTCAGTCCTGGACTCTCTCTCTCTCTGTGTGATATATGAATGACAATCCAATTTTTTAAGAATTCAGCTGATTGTTTCATGCATCCCAGTTAGAGGTCTACACAACAGCTTTTTTGTATCTGC
>NC_022027.1:49149112-49154946 GCF_000317375.1 Microtus ochrogaster
CCAACAAGAGTCCTTCAAACACATACCTCTACCATAGGCTGACCCAACAAGAGTCCTTCAAACACATACCTCTACCATAGGCTGACCCAACAAGAAACTAGTTTACACGATGCCCTGTGAGTTAGCCAGGTCTAACTTAGGGCTGGTAAAGGCTTGCTCTTTGCTCTACTCGGCTCAAATCACACACTGGTACACCGTAATCAGTCAAAGTGTAGAATAACACCAACTAGGTTATGGGTCCTGTTTCATGCTCTAAAGAAACAGCTTTAATGAGTTCACATACCTGGAAACCGTTGTCTTCAGTTTGTAGGTGATATAAACAGCCAACACCTGTAGATGGCGTGTTCCAGGTGCTCTCCTAAGAGCTTGGCTTTTCTTAATCTGCGTGAACTTTACAGAAGTGCAATGAGAGAAAACTCACTCGGTGCCCTCATTTCACAGGCGCCGAAACGGAGACCCTAAGAAGTTAGGTAAGTGTGGGACTGGGATATAAACACATGCCGCTAAGCCTCAGGCCATGCTCCTCCCTGCTCTGCCATGTTATGTCTAAAAAAGGTTCCATATGCTTATTTTTGCTATTTTTAGTCTTTGATGATGACAAGCCTACCTCTATGTTCAAGTGGCATTTTTGAATGACTTTGAATCTAACAGAAATTAAAGATGGACTCGCCGATGGTTTTGTCATACACACAGGACGATGGCGTGGAAAATCTAAGTTGCTTTTACTTATCTGCTTGTCATAGTCCAATCAACATGCTATCCACTCTAATCCCGTGATGATTTTAAAATGACATAATACAACTCCTAAACACGAATGTCATTTGGGAATATTAAATCAACTGAATGAAACATGAGATGTAATCATATTGTTTCTCCCTGGCTGCTTCAATCCCGCCTGACATTTGCCCGATTCTTTTTTATAATAAATTACTTACAAACTTAAGTTAGCCTTCTATTTAGTGATACTCCCCTTACCACATTGCTGCTGACAGATACTAGAGATGAGTTCCAGCTAACTTACCCGTTTCTTTTGTTGGAATTCTGTTGCCTTATTTATTGGTCCTGTTGACAAATGAAACATGTACATACTTGTGGCACATGATGTCATGCTAAATTAATTACACTTGCAGTATTATCCTTGCTTTTCAAAACTCTATTTCAATATAATCACGCTACAGAAATACAGTCGTGTTAGTTTAAAGAATGCAACTAGATTAAACTTACTTATAAAAATCTCTATTAGAGTTAGGATATGGCTTACTACTTTATAAAAACAAAAAAAAAGTAGCAAATGTATGAGATCCTTCCTCAAATGCTGCTAAAGACAGCAAAAAAAGTCCTTAAAAAAATCTACCTTTGGTTTGCCTCAGAGAAATAGCATATTGCATTGTAAACACTTAAATGTTAATGTAGCCAAACACTGTTTAAATGCTCATTTACAAAATTTAGTAACTGTAGAATGTTCAAAGAGACAGAGGGAGCCTATATTCAATGTGAAACTGGAAAAGCTCTCCGAATTATGTAGCATGCAGCTTGTGAATTGGCACAAACCAAGACTTAATTCCTTAAATCTGAAATTACTCTCTGAGCTCGTTTCATCCGCTGAGGTCAGCAAGGATGAAACTCCTTGCAAGAAACTCTGGTAGTCTGATTAGACAAAGAAGAAGAAACTTAAGTTTCTGTCTCAACTTTTGAATCTAAAAATAAAATTATACAGACAGCTCTTGGCTAATGTGCAATGAGTGTTAATTTGCTTCAACCTGCATATGTAAAACCGTCCTCAGCATTAAGAGCACTGGCCCTAGAAGGGCTGTGAAAACTAAAAGGGCTACCAATTGGAGATAGTTTCTGGTCTTGGGCTTTCTTTTTCTTTTCGGTTGTTTGGTCATATTCTGATTTATTTAGTTTTATTTATCTTTTTATGTTATTATTATTCCTTAGGTGCCTATTTGTTTTCTAAGGAGAGACAGAAAGGGGATGGATCCAAATGGGAGAAGAGATGGGCAGGAACTGGGAGAAATGTGGAGAGGGAAAATTGTAATCAGAATGTCTTGTATTTAAAAATTCAATGAAAGAAAAAATATTATTTCCTTTGGGAAAAATTATGAAAATAAAAACTAAAACAGCCTCTTGGAAGGCTGGAAGAAAATATCCAGCCATAGTTATAAAAAGTTTTGTCAAAACAATACAGCCCTCATGAATTATTCCTCAATGAAAAAAAATAAAATATAGCCTCCAGTGAATAGGGAAGAGCCTATAACTGAAAATACCCTAGATAATAGTGTGGATGGAGTCCCAAAAGACAAGCGATACCTTTACTTAAGAGTATTTAAGACCAGGCTTCTAATGTATTCCAGTGTATCATCTGTCGCTATGGACGATGTTTTATTTTTAAACTATTCCCTTGAAGATCTACAGCCTCTGGAGGTAAGATCTTCACGGGTGACAACAGCCCCAATTCCAGCTCTGTCTATGAAGTCATCCTGTGCACTATGACTTCAAACACCAGCCGGAGCTATCCATGCCGTGTGCTCCCTGGTGTTTTGCTGGGTGCCTGTGCAATGCAGAAACAGTGTGATCTGAATTTCCCAAGGCAGTGATTTAGATTGCTGTGACCTCAGTTAGCATTAGGAACTGGACAGTGTTTCCTCTTGAAATGTTTGTCTTAGTTTAATAAACAAACTAAAGGTGTAAGAAGGCCTCTTTCCCACCCTCCTCTCTCCCGCTGCTTTGCCTTCGTGTTAAGTTTCTAAATGACAATCCAGTCTACAATAGTCCTCCTTTAGGCAAACCTAAACACCTTCTGTTAATTGAAAAGGAAAATGTGCTACAATGTTGCCTCAAGCCTTAATTAAAGTTGATTATTTATAAAATGAAAATAATTTCAGACTTTATCCTCTACCAGATAAACTGGGAGGCAGTCAATTAACTAGTTTGTGCATTATTGGGAAATCAAATATTACAGGAAAAAAAAACTAAGTGGAATGATTCAGCTGGGAGTGAATGATTAACTGGACACTAACATTCCTTGAAAGAGAAAATCAAACAAGATTTATTTCTAGAGGAGTTTCATACTCTATGCCATTGTAACAAAATGCTTCCGAGTCAGTAGGAGTTTCTAAACAATAACATTGATTTCTCATAGGTCTAGCAGCGCAAGGGCAAAGGGCCAGCTTGTTCAGTGTCTGAGGAGGGCTCACTCTGCTTCATAAATGGGACATTATTTCTCTGTGCCCTCACAGCAAAAGACATTACCATGCTCTGTTGTGTGATATTTTGTTTGTGTTCTGACAAATAAAGCTTGCATAGAGTCACAGGGCCGAGCAAGGCATTAGTTAACCATAGAGGTCTAGAGGTCTGGATAGAGAGGAGACAGAAAGTGATAAGGCAGGGCGGAGAGGGGAACTAAGCCCTTTCCTACACAGGAATAGATAAGATAGGAAGTCACTGGTAGCTGCTCTGCTACTTCTCTGATCCTTCAGGTTTTTACTCTGATTTCTGATTCCTGGTTTTTATTGTTAAGGCTAATTAGATCTACACACCAATGCTCCCTCCTTTATTGGGAGAATAATGACACTGGCCACCTTCAGGAAAGTAGACCCCTCGTCACTCAGTCATTTACCCAAAGCCCAATCTTTTATTATTATCTTACTGTGTTGAGTTCTGAGGAATACAAACGATATTCTAAATACTCTATTCTGTTCATCACATGAATTTGTTCATTGTCTTTCCATGTTTCTATCAAACTGTTTTTTGTTTGGGAAAATATGGTTGAAATAGTCTTTATTAATTTAAATTTTACCATTGCTGAGCCTTCTGAGAATATAGCCTGTCAAAATAATCTATCATAATTTCATCTTAAAGGAATTAATCCTAAAAATTACCATGATTCTAAACCATGATTGTTTTCAATCTTACTAGCTATTTGAGGTAGGATATATAATTTAACTCAAAATGAAATTAATATTATTATTGAATAGTTTCTGCTTCCTTGATCAATGACATATTAAGTAATATAAAATATTATATATTTAGCATATAATAAGTTTTCAACAGAAAACTTTAAACTATTATATTTATGCAAAATATTAGGCAGTTTGAACACTGAATGAAGTTTATACCGAGATGTTATCATTTTACTTCAAAAGTGGCTCTCAGGACTCAGGGATATAGGTCTGGCAGACTGCATGTTTAGCATATACAAGGCCCTTGGGTATGTCTCCAATACCACCAAACGATGGCTCCCTGCAATAGAAGAATGTGTAGTTTGCATTAGAGTTATGAATATGTGGGTATTATTTAACCAATTCTCAGATTTTATTCTTTTTAGCTATAGTATATTATTAGCATGGTATTATATAATGCATATCATAATATAAAAATATTGCTTTCTGTGTCGTAGAAAATGCCAATATTTTCTTGTCTTAGTAGCCACTAAAGGGAAAACTCTTCAGGATGGTTGTTCATGTATTCATCTCTGTCTCTCTCCACACACAGTCAAAAAAATGGAATTGTCAATCATGGCAGAAACAAATAGTTAAAGTGCTTTTGTTTGTTTATCCACAATCCAACACTAGTATATTATCTTTTAAATTCATGCCTTTATATCTAATAAAAGATGAGTGAAATGTCTCGACATGTTTTTATTGTTATACATTGCACCTTCTGCCCTTCAATAAGCAACCAAAATAGGTACAATAATATGGAAAACACATTAACAGGAGGGTGTGAGACCAACACATAAAAGTTCATTATATACTGAAAATTAATATTATAAAATATAGTACTTCTAGGGCCCTGATTCTCACTGAAGCCAGTTCGTATGAGTCCATGCGGGGAAGAGATGATTTGCCATGTCAAACCACAGTCATATCAACTTGCTATGAAGGTGGGGACACAAAGGTTTTGTAAGACATTGCTTGAGCGACTTTAAGTCCTATCCTCTAAAAAGCACGGCCCAGTGATGCAGTCAATACTAAGCCTCACTCAAAGAGAGTTCCGGGTATGTCATCTAGAGGAGTGAGCAAATGAGTGAGCTAGATTGGGTTCTCTAAGTAGATAGAACAAGGGAAATAATTAGTGTGGTGTGTGTTTTGTTTATTAGAATGACAATCTTTCTGAACCTCATCGTCTACCTTGGAAACACAGTTATCAAAATGAAATAATTTCATGATCCTTCCTGTTCCAAAGTGTTGAGTGGTTTTTCAAATGAGTTCTCTGAAATGCACAAACATATACATTTTTTTATTTCACTTCCTCATTTTTCTCCCACTAAATCTTCTTGCACATCTCTTCATATGTGAAATAAGGCTAAGGATAGAATGGGAGAGAGAGTCACAGGCACCGGAGAGCTTTCGCTCATGGCTCTCAGAGGTGATTGAGGCTGTCTGGGGCAGGTGTGGAGTAAGAAGGGATCAACATTTCCTCCTGTGGGTCAGGCACTGCATAGTTCACATGAAACAAGGTGTGGGAGAGCAGTTACCACCCTCGGCTGCAGTGCTGTCATCACAAGGTCAAAGTGCAAGAAGCACAATTTGTTAGGCAGGACGGTTTAACCTTCACTTGCCCTCATAGCTGGGCAGGCCAGGTGTGAAATACTTAGTCTTTTTCTGAAAGCAGAGGGATTTTCAGGGGTGGACAGATATGAGCAGAACCAGAACTTCCTAGGTTAAATATTCATTACATGTGGGTGGTATTTTTTAAACAGACCCAGACTTGCTATTGAAAGGCAGATGTGTGTTTTCTGTCATGAGGGGGAACTTCTAAAGAAAGAAAGAAAGAAAGAAAGAAAGAAAGAAAGAAAGAAAGAAAGAAAGAAAGAAAGAAAGAAAGAA
>NC_022027.1:49155046-49172516 GCF_000317375.1 Microtus ochrogaster
GAAAGAAAGAAAGAAAGAAAGAAAGAAAGAAAGAAAGAAAGAAAGAAAGAAAGAAAGAAAGAAAGAAAGGAAATAGTACCCGGAGCTGGACATTGCCCCCTGGACCAAGGGCAGGCATGAGGCAAGACCACAAACATACAGGGAAGACATGAAGAAGGGAAGAGGAATGAGGAGTAAAAGGACCAAAGAGAAGTAGAAAAGGCCAGCAGGCTCATCCCAGGAGAGCTCATTAAAAAGCCACAGCTGAGCCCAGCTTTCTCAGCATCCAAGAAAAACTTCTCAAGCTGTAATGGACAAAGTGGTTAATAGTGGAGGCTGGGAGGCTCCTCCTGACAGAAGTGACAGAGCTGCTCTTGGGTGATCCTGGGAAGAGAAGGGTCAGATACTTCCTCCTGCAATTGACACAGTCTTAAGGAAGCTAAGGACAGAGCAGAAGGGGCAGCATCACTAGGGATGCAACAGAGGAGAGATGGCTGACTGAGGCATACATAGGAGAGACTGAGTACTACCCTGCTCTATCAAATGGGTGATGGCAGTGGAACTGAAGGCCACTGGTAAGGTGTCTAGGAATAAACGAGGAGGGAGAAAACAGTAATGACACTGCCCATCCTTGCATCATTTCCCCACCCTAAATCTTTCTGGAATCTGAATAAAAACAGCAGCCAAACAAGCTTATTAATGCAGAAGCGTTAATCAACAGGTAGTATTCCTCTTTTCTGAACTTCAATATATAAAGGTAAATTATTAAAGACAGTTGAACGGTTGGAGACTTTCATCTAAGGTTGTTGCATTAACCTTGTCTTTGCCAATCTGACAAGATTTACAAGCAGCAGGAGCCAGGGGCAAAAGAGGAAAGAAAGTACACAATGAAGAGAGAAAATTTGAAAGAAGTAATAATTCTAAGAAGCAGAGAAAGCCAAGAGAGTCCATTTGTTCAGTTTTTATACAGGTGATTGAAAAGGTAGGCTAGAAGGATTACAACTCCTCAGCCCCTGGGTCAAGGGTGGAGCTGGGACTACCTGTCTTTGTCTACCTGTAAGAGACTCACTGCTAACACAGCCTCATTAGCTAGGGTTGTTTCACAGGCAGAGCTGCCCTTCATCTTGTCAGTATTAAAAGAGTGAGAAGAAAAAAGACACCTCTAAGACCTACCACTTTTTCAGTCTTCAGAGCATCCTTCCAAAAAGCACATATCCTTTTCTGAGCACAGCTGAACCTTGGGTATCTAAAAGTTGACTTTATAAGACAAACAGAAATAGCTAAGTTTAAGGAATGTCAGATTGGGAAAAAGAAAAGTGTTTATCCCTAACACTGCTGCCTACGAGCTGCATGACTTGGGTAAGAAGGCACTACATTGTAGTTAAGTACACATACTAAGCTGAGAACTCAAACTCATTCATTCTTTAATTCATTCAACAAGAATTAAACATTCTCTTCGGGCTAATCAATGTTCATGACCCTGTGGACTCATAGTTTAGTATAAGTCAATAAAAATGGAACCCAATACCACAGCATTACCAGAGAAGATCAGACATCTCTTCTGGGCAGTGGAAACTTCCTGGAGAAGGTCAAATCCAATCTTAGGTTCTAGAGTTGAGGAGGAGTTTGTTAGCTTCATCTGTTAAGCTTGCTTTAACCAATAGAGTGAAAGAACTCGTGGTCAACCAGGCCAATGAAACACTTTAGCCTGGGGACTGGAGAGATGGCACAGCACTTGGGGGTGGGGGGATAGGTGCCTACTAAATCCTTGTTCTACAAGTCATAATATTTTTGTCAGGGAGCCTCTGGCCATTTTTCATCAAATAACATGGGTTTATATGGTTTTCTATAGAAAACCACATAACACTTTATCTAAGATAGACTTCTTATCTAACTTATACTGTTGATTCATTACCATCGAACTTAGTCAGCAGCACTGCTCCTCACACTTGAAGAAAGTGTGTTTGATACCCTCTTTCCCTATAAGATACACTCTAGTCTCTCTGTGCTGAAGAACATCAGTGAACACTTTGGTATCGTGTCTGGAATCTCTTCTAAACAGCAAAAGTACTAACAAAAAGCACAAAAGAAAGGCATGTTAAAAAGGACAGCTGTTTACAGCACCAGAGCTGAACAAGAAATCAAATGTTGCCTTGGTCATGTTCATGTTGGACAACACACAGTTCTCACTCCCATGTATGTGCAAACTAGTGACTTCAGAAGTGTCCTACTATTTATTACACAATTTCAGCCAAGATGGCAAATTTACAAACATGGCATCCATGAAAGATAAATATTGTAACTGTAATTATTACTACTATTTATAAAGAAATAGAGACATAGAGAGCACATTATCTTACTTAAGGACTTCCATCTAAGAAGTAACCAATCAATACTTACTCACACTTTGCCTCATCTGAAGTCTTTATCTTTAATCCTCCTTTGCAAATTGTGTGATACAAGGACACACACGTATAGATTTTGGAATGTGAGTGGCTGGGTTCAAATGTTAATCACCCCCTTATTTTCTGTTTGGCCTTAAAATAACAGCTAACTCCTCCAGGCCTGATTACCTGATTGGTAAAATTTGGACTCTAAGACTTAGGACATGCCTGGCAGAAATGAAATAGATTATCTTAACTACTCAACACCATTGTTTGCAAACAAAAGTGTTTTGTTAACCTCTCTGTAGCCACCACATGTTCAACAAGGACTGAATCCAACACTAGGTAGGAACATAAGATTCTCTGTACTTGCTATCAGACTCAGGACAAAGTACAGAGAAGGGGAACCAAGCCAGGTGCTGATCAGAGTGCAATGGTACAAAATGAATCCTTAGACGGAGCATAATCTATAAATATGAATAAATCTGAAAGATGACTGTACACGTAAAGATGTGTAGATAGCAATACTGTGCTAAATACTTACAGTGACAGAGGATTAATCAGTTGTTAAATATGCTTTTCAAAACAAGAGATGAACAGAGGAAACTTCTAGAGGTAATGATTAAGTCATAGAACATAGGGCACTACACTTGTAAGTAGCTTCGCAGGTATGTATTTGTCCTCGAATGCATCAGTATGGATAGATCTGAAATGCATAGTTTTCTTTCATGTTGGAGGAAGCAAGTACATGGGTTCTTGTGTGTGCAGATTAGAGGCATGTAGGTGCCAGAAGTCATTATCAGGTGTCTTCCTCAAAAACTCTCCACCTTAGTTTTTGAGACAGGGTCGCACATTGAAACTGGTGCTCACCAATTAGCTAGGCTGGGTGGCCTGCACACTCCAGACTTCCTTTCTTCTCCACCTCCCCAGTGCTTGGATCACAGGCATTTGCTGCTCTGTCTTGCTTTCACAGAGGTACTCAGATCCTTCCTCATGTTTGCACAATAAGCGTCATATTGACTGAACCAGGCACATGTCTTTCTGTCTTAGTCACAATTCTAAAACAAATTTGATTACAGACAGAAATGGCAATATCTTTTGTTAATGGAGTCTTTCAAATCACTATGAATAAATTCAATGATATTATAGTATGTGTGTGCATCATATATATCCTAGAATGTTTATACGTTAATGTATGTGTGTGTGCATGTATGTATATTCACAATTCTAAGATAAATCTATGAATGTCTCATCTTCATATGTAGGGAGCTAAAAGGGACATGGCAAATATCTAATCTACAGTTTTGTCCATTTTTTCTTGAACTTTCTTGTTTCCATAATTTTTTCAAGATTATGGTTTTGGAGACATCATGATTTGAAAAAGGCACCAAAGAAAGGACTCTGTAAAGCTAATTTTACACCATAGCCAGTTTCTCTAGGCTATGTTGTCTAATAATTGTTTTATCAATGTTACTGTGTTACTTGTGTCTCCTAAGTGAGATCAACTTGTAGACTCGGTTGTCTTCCAATACAGCAGATTACCCTCATGTCTTAGGTGGGGCTCATGTAATCAGTAAGGGTAATAGGAGTGAAGGCTGGGGTTTTCTCAGGAAGGAAGGATTTTGTCTCAAACTGCAACATGCCACTCCCTTTCTCATTTCCATACTGCTGGCCTGCCTGCCCCACCAATTTGAGACTTGTCATTCCCATAGGAGCAGGAGACAAATCCTTATAAAAGAGGTGAAGAGCAGGGGAGAACCAGAGAGAGGGTATTCAAGAAGGATAATTTTACATATGTGTGTATGTATCTATACATACATAGGGATATATATTCCTATATAGATAGATGATAGGGAAACAGATGTAGATTACAGATCTCCACATAGAAAATGCTTGTGAGTAGAGTTTTCTAGGGTTTGGGATTTTACAGTATCTGCAGAGATCACACCACTTGTTCATCTCTAATCCAAAGCTGAAACTGTAAGAAAGGCAGAATCTGAAAGTTTTTGTAACATCTGTTGGGACTCCAAAAGTTTTGGATTTTGGAGAATCTTCATATTTTCAAATTAAGTCTGCTCAGCTCCCCCTCCACGTGTGGACATGTCTCTTTAGTTTTTCTTATTCTCTATAGAAAAGCTTAATAATACAGTGAACAGTCATCCTGGGTTGCATAAGACATGGGTTATATGAGACATACTAAGACAAGACCAAAATAGTCTAGGCTAACAAGCCATGGTCTTCTAATATAGTGCCATCTGCAGCACAATGCCCAGGGAGGAGGACCAATAACATTATGTAGGTTTCCAGATTTCTTCAGACGATCTTTGGTACAAGTTATCCAGCTAATTCCAAGTCAAATAATAATAACTTTGAACTGCACTAGGGTGTGTGTGCGCACATATGTGTGTTACACAGAGGGCCTGCACCTTAGGGAAGGTCAGTAAACCAGAAATAAATACTCTCTCCACTGAACAAGAGATATTTAAATTAATAAGATCACATTTAGATTGGAAGAAATCCAAGGCCCAGATCTGACACCTAAGCTTGTTCTCTCATACGTAAAACATGTATGCATTAAACCACAAATGCTCATGTCTCTTAAGCAGCAAATTAAGGGGATTAAATAAAATGATGAGTACAAACATATGAGCCCAGTCATGGAGAGGCTGGAATTAACTACACAATATGTATTCAGAGGTGCATCACATTGAGTCACAAAGATGTCTGGGGAGATTAGAAGACAGAAAGGGGACAGGATTTCAGGTCTGAAATTATTTATCCAAGCATTGAATGGCCCTACTGAACAGTCACTATACCAAATGCTTCTCAAAGTTCTGGGGTTGCCCTCGGAAAGGTAGGGCTTGTACCAGAGGTTGGGTTAAAATCCTGGCAAATTGGTTAGATGGACTAAAATTATGGGCCAATGGAAATGAAAACGAAGCTGACAGAGCAGACCGATAAATGTTATTGAACTTTGGAATGAGAAGTTCAAATGTCAGATGTTGGTCACTGGGGAATCACCGTGGATTCCTTAATAAGTGTGGAGTGGAACGTCACCTCAGCTGTTCTCGTCCCACGTGTGCATGTGTGGAGAGACAAACAAGCAGTAACGCTAAACCAGCTCAACTGTCAGTGCGTCCTGCTGCTGGAAATTGAGGTAGCAGAGATGACTGTAGAGAGAGAAAAGATGAACTTCTCACTTTTTCACAGGATTGAAAAATAAAAAACCCTCCTCTGACTGACTTTGAGCTGGGCTAGGCCCTGCGTTCGGATATTACTCATAGATAAGGAATGCCATAAAACACCTGTGCTGGGCAATAAAGCCCAACAGCACAGCTTTTACAGGAGGGCCCTAGTCTATACCCATCAATATTTAGTAGGACTTCTACCACAGCCTGGTAAGAGATACGACTCGGCCCACCTCTCTGCAGAGTACAGATAAAATAATTTCACTAAATATCAGCATTCCAGGACTACCTAATCCCATTTACAGGCCCATCGTAAAGCCAGTAATAATACTTTGTACTTGTGAACTGCCTCACATTGAAAATCGCCAATGTTTTATAGGCCATAAATTCTCCCAACACCCTTTATGAGATAAAAAATAATTATACCCTCCAATTAACAGGTAAAGTAGAAACTAGCTTAGCTGAAGCGCACACTTGTCCAAGGCCACTGGGCTAAGACAGAGTTCACCTGTTCTGAGACCTTGAAGCGGATCCTGACTTGACAGCAAGGACGGCTACAGACCTTCCTGCTGGGCACTGTCCCTACTCCCCCACCCCCTCGCTTCCCTTCTGGACCAACTTTTGGCAGCTCTCCTAAATTTCCTTCAAGGTGTTAACTAGTACCAGTTGATAATACTCAAGGTGTTAGCCTTCTCAGGAATATCTCTGTTTTATTAGGGGACTTTTGAAGTTGGATGGCTGACAAGACCCAAAGAAAGGAATTCTTTGAATCTCTGATATAAAGATTGCCCCTTTCCTATAGAGCACAAAGTGTCCTATTGGGGGGGCCCTGCACCCCTGTACCTTACTCCTTGGAGACCATCTCCTTGGAGAAACTTCCTTCTATGATAGTCAGAATGGAAAGTCTTCCTCTATTTTAAGGAGAAAGGAGCTGCGTTAGAGTGACATTGGGATAGCAGCTTGTCTGTGCGCTCCTTAGAGGAAAGGAAAGTTTCTCGCATTTTCTAGCTCTGTTCTTTGCACCCACCTCTAGTGTACCAGTGAATTGTTTCCCGGCATCATCTGGAAACACAAGTCCTGCCACTGGTGAGATTTCTCTTACCATGCAGGACAGGCATTTTCCATAGGAATTCCAAGGAGACTGACAATAGTTGAAATCCCTTCTTACAGAACAATTTGAAGCCATCAGGAAAATTCTTAGTTGCCTCTGCTCTTTTATTGTGGCTTGAATCTGATGTCCTGAAACAATTTCAAATAGAAAATCTCTTTAAGTGATTCAAAAGAAAGGTTGGAGCTAAGAACTTCAGGTCTGAAAATCACTTCCGTATATTTAGTACGCGCTGATGATGTAAAGAAGAGTTTGCATGATAACCAACCATGAATTTAGAGAGGAAAATGCCAAAAGCAGTCTTTATCATCATATCACTGAAAGAGAAATTTCTCTCTTCTGAAGGAGACATAAAATGGAATTTGTTTCTGCTGAAAGGGAACGAGTGTCTGCTATCAATGGGAGGTGCAATGTTACAACAGGAGAAGAGAGAAGAAAAAAATGAAAATGAAGTTTTCTCCTTCCATCTTCCTTTCCCTGGACAGAACGACTCTGCGCTGATGGCCTTCAGCCTCCCTTCAGGAGGGATTTATGAAACAGGCAAAGAGCTTTCCTGGCAGAGGGAGTGACTCTCACCGTTAGGAAGCTGGTTCTGAAGAGATACCAGAGTGCTCAGGTGCCTATTCGTGCTGGTACTGGCTCTCACCCATGTATGCACCGCATCCCTTGCTGGTACTAGCTCTCACCCGTTTCTGCACCACATCCTAACAGTCTGGGGTTGTACAGAAGGTCTGCAGGAAACAAATGGAAGCTGAAGTTGGGATATTGAATAGGGTTGATAGTTTGGGCTGGATTCTTTGCCTGGGTCTCATTTCGGGGAAATTTTGCATTCAAGTAGCTAAAACAAGAACAATCATGACAGGACAGAGATTTGTTGGAGTGAATTCTTGGCAATGAATTTGAACTGACAGATCTGGTGTTAAAATTCAAAATGTATAGTTAACTAACTACAAAGGTCAATACAATTCCTCCATCTGTACTACTTTCAAAACATGCGATTCAATAAAAAAAAAAGTGTTGCAGGTTGAACATAGAGAGTGGGATTATGGAAACCGAAGAGCAGTTGTCCTGACCCCTGTGACCTGTAGAGTAAGGATTTGTCAGTTTCCCTTTCACTGTGATTCCTCTCTGCCCAAAGCCCATGGAGCTCCCCCAGCACTACTCCCAACTTCTGCCCTGTTTACAGCAATAGTTACCAGGACTGACAACATGGGTACTTGGAATATTTATATAGCGTTTGTGCAATCACTCTTCATTGCCCAGTAAAAGAACTTGTTTGCAGGGGCTGGCTCCTTGCCAGAGTTATCTTGATCTTAATTTTATAAGGCAAGAATTAACCTCAGAGTTCAAAAATTGAAAAACAGGGTGGAGGAGTTGTTGGTAGATGATCGCTTGTGGTCAAGGAAAGCTGTTAGTTTCTCCATGGGCAGATATCCAGGGGCAGTTTAAAATGACTTCCCTCGAGGAGGAAATGCCATAGATACACCTGGGAACTCGGAAGCAAAAGTAGAGAACAAAACAGTCTGTGGTGAAGACTTTTTATCATATCTACACTCCCATCCAAGTATCTAAAACCATTGCCATCATACGTCAGCAGTTTTAACTGATCTTGTTAAGGTTTTACATGGGCCATCCAAGCAGCTACACCTGAAGTCAAGAGGGTGAAAAGGCAGAGGCCACCTGCTAATGAATGAATGAATCTTGGATGAGATCACCTCCCCCAATGACTCAGCTCCAGTTCTGGGAAGGTCAGTATCTTCCTCCATCCACTGCCCCACTGCAATTATGGATGGTGTCAGTAAGATGAGAAAAAAAAATGAACAATATGGGGAAGGGTAAAGAGAGGAGCCTGACCTTGGGAGCAGGGACACATTCCTGTGTGAGTCTTCCAACCACTCCCACTTGAGAGAAACCAGTGCAGAAATAGGAATAGGAACGATCATCAGATAATGTGTAATACCATTGCCAGGTATAAAAATATTTGTTATGTGTTCCTCTTTTGAAACTCATTTCAGGAAATTATCACCCAAGAACTGAGGTGAAAACAGAGAGGAGGGCTCTGGAAGAGTCATTTCCAAAGGAACTGTTTCTAAACGTCAGGAGTCATGGTGAAATGGCTACTGTACGGAACTTGCTGTAAAGACAGACAGAGACAGACAGACAGACAGAGACAGACAGACAGACAGACAGACAGACAGACAGACAGACAGACAGACAGACAGACACAAAGAGAAAACCGCCGCTGAAGGAAGGCCGTCTAGAGGCTGTTAAGAATTTAAAGACAGATCTCAGATAAAATATAGCACCTGAACAGTCTTCATGGAGACACTGACGAGGCTGGTGAGTGGATCCACAGTGCAGAGCCCACAGACAGCATGGGGAAAGCTACACAAACATCTCCTGAGCGAACCTGTCCAGGCTCCTCTCTTAAGGGAGCACAGAAGGAATGCATTCGAGGTAGGCTCACATCGTGTGTGCCTCTCGATATGATTCAGGCTTGACTGGAAACATTCTGTTGATGGGAACAGACAGTTAGTGGAAGTCAATTTTTTTTCTGGTGTTTGATGGATGTTGTGATAACTCCCCCTAGCACTGTTTTCAGGAGTGAGACTTAAGAAACTATGGAATTCGGTCACGCAAAGGAGAAGTACAGTCAAGTGTGCCGATCAGTTATCAAGCCTTAGTGTGCATGCTGTTCCAATTTGTTAATTAAGGAGGATAATGAAACAGCATAGAAAGAGGTTTGTAGCCCTCATAATTTCTATTTTTAATTAACTAGAAAAATCAAAATACTATATGATTATAAAGATATAATCAACACGCAGAGTATTCTACACCCTAGGCAAAGAGAAAGTGTGAGTGGAAAATATGTTCTAAAATGCTAATTTTGGTTTTGTTTGAGTCTGGTGACTATGGGTGATGCAAAAATATATAAAACACATCTTATGCCCTCAAGCAGCTGACTAATTCTTCTTTCTTATTCCATTTGTTTAGTAATCTTCAATTTTCATATCATTAAAACTTTAAGAAATGCCTTAATTGAAAACAAGTCGAGCGAATGTTACAAAAGGACAAAGTAAACAAATCATAGGATTTGTTCTACAAGAATGTAAAAATTATTTTAACTCAATGGATTTTCACAGATAAACAAATGTGTTTGGCAGATTTAATGTGGCACCCATGTCACATATCATTATCTGATTGAACTAAACAGATAGAATATCCCTGCAGAATATATAAATATTACTATAGAAGGCAAGTCTATAGAAGGAACCCTACAGAAGGCAACAAGAATAAAATCTAAATCTAAATAAAAAAAATCTTGCCTCGAAGGATCTAGGATAACAAAGTAAATCATAGTGAAGATACAGCCAGCTCCCTCCACACACAAGACTGCCTCCCATTCTCACTGGGTGTTCTCCAGAGAATAGATACAAGGATGTCTGATTTTTTTTTTATGCCGATTTTCCAGAAAGTGAGAGATGGTCACTGAGTGGCTCTTAGCAGGCAGAAGTGGAGAATGGTCACTAGATGATCCTTAGCAAACCGTTCTTGCTAATTGGTGTGCTCATCTGGAACACTTTTCTTGCAGAGCCTCCTACACCTGCCTTTCAAATCATTCAAGTTTCCATTCCAATGCTGTCTGCTGGCAGCCTTTCTAGACCTCAGTATGGCAAAACTGCAATCTACTCCCACACTGGCCTTGATCCTGCAACTCTGGCTTATTATCTCCATGGTATTTCTGTGCAATTCGTTTTTTTAAAATTTGGGGGAAATTCTCCACATTTTAGGACTCTAAACTCAATGTGGGAAGCCTTTCGAGAACTGAGGGCATCTACAAGAGTCTGTGCAGGCTTCATAAAATGCGCTCGGTGAAGATTTGTGACCTCATGGGAAAGGAACATCTGCCTCTGACTCAGCCTTGCTTCATCACCTGCAGGTAACAGTGTCTGGCATCAGTGACATTTCAAAAATGATGAAAAGACAGACTGCAAAGAAAAACACTCAAAGGACAGGAAACCAGAGCTGAAGAAATGGCTCCATGGATAACGACATTTGCTATTCTTCCAGAAGACTCAAATCCAAAGGAGAATGGATGCTCTTTTATGGTCTCCTCAGGCACCCCCACACATGGCACACCACACACACACACACACACACACACTTACACATGTATTTTTCTAAGTCATATTTTTGAAAGAGAGAAAACCAAAAGGAAAAATGTCATGTAAGACAGATTGTATAGTGATTGTAGAGTTGTCTGTTATATTTGGTATATGTCTTGTTTGGGGTTTCTACTGCTGGGAAGAGACACCATGACCACAGCAACTCTTATAAAGGACAACATTTAATGGTAGTGGCTCACTGAGAGTGCAGAGATTCAGTCCATTAGCATCATGGCAGGACGCAGCACGTAGACACGGTGCTGCAGAGGTAACTGAGAGTTCTACATCTTGCATGGGAGACAAGAAGTGATCTGAAACACTGATTCCACAGTGACTCACTTCCTCCCGTAACACCACACCTACCCCAACAAGGCCACACTTCCTAATAGTGCCTGTCCCTTCAGGGCATTTTCTTTCAAACCACCATGGTATGCTTGTTTCTGTCATCCCTGAATAAATTGAGTTTGCTAGTTCCGATGTGTCAATGCTGAGAGTGAGAAGGGATAAAGTTCATGTGAAGCTTGGGCCAGAATGAGTGAGAAGAACACAGGATGGTACCTCCCTGCATTCCTGTAGATAGAGGAACATGCCAGAAAACGATGGAGCAGACGTAAAGTCAGAGGTTAGATCCTGATATCCCTCACTGGGACGGAGCATTGTATGTTTATATTGTTGTTGTTATTATTTCTCTTTTTTATTTTAAAGAAGTGGGTCTTGCTTCATAGATGTAAACTAGCCATGTAACAATGTCTCCTGGGGGCTGTAAGAGAAGTTCTGAGTGCTGTGGAGATGGAAAAAAGAAAGAGCAGAGACCACTTTGAAATATTCATGGAAAAGACGACAGTTCCAGATGAGTGGACCACAATAGACAAACCAAGGAAAGGAAACTAGCAAGTGGTCAAAGCTGTGGCTGTTCTATTGGAAGGGGGGCAGAAAAGAGGAAGAAACGTTCAAAAATTGGGTGGTGGGAAAAATCTGAAAAGTTAGAGTAGGCCCTCAGGTCTTTATTTGACTTTTTTTTTTTAATGTAGTTGGTTATGTGTTGAAGGGAGAGCAGGGCCCCTTGTTTGTCCGTAAATAATCACACAGAAACTGTATTCATTTAAACAGTGCCTGACCCATTATCTCTAGCTTCTTATTGGTTAACTCTCACATCTCGATTCAACCCATTTCTAATAATCTGTGTTCACTATGAGGTCGTGGCTCACCGGGAAAGACTCAGCGTGTCTGACCTGGCAGCTCCATGGCAGCTCTCTCTCACTCTGCTTTCTTCCTCCCAGAATTCAGTTCTGTCTACTCCACCTACCTAAGTGCTGCCCTATCAAAAGGCCAAGGCAGTTTCTTTATTCAACCAGTGAAAGCAACACATAGACAGAAAAACCTCCTACACCAGTTACGTGCAGTTCCTTGCCTTTGGAAGAAAGTTTATAGCAAAAGTAGTCGATTTGGAGAACACAAGCCTAGTAGTCAATATTCTAAAATGGCTTCTAGTGGCCTGTGACCTTTAAAGGGGCCCTCCATTTTGAGTTGGAAGAGGTGAGATGATTAGTTTACATCATATGCCAAAGTTGACATTAAAAGTTGGAGATAATCATTGGTGGGCCTGGCATCAGGTAATTTCTTCTTCAAAAAAAAATGTTTTATTGGGTTTTGGTTTTATTTTTTTCTGTTTGTTTGTTTGTTTGTTTTGTTTTTTGTATTTTATTCTGTAGAAATAGGTCAGACGTACCACAATAAACCATAGTTTTAAAAAAATGCAAGGAATTCTACATTGATAGATAAACACAGAGGGCAGCACAGAGCAGAAATATCTGGGGGCTTCCAGGTGCTGATACAAGCCCCGGCAAACAGCTAGTGAGATGAGACCTCAATCCCACCGCTGGCAGAAATGACTAAAATGGAAGAAACTGGAAGAGGATTTTTTTTCCAGAACCCTCAAATGAAATCACCGAATTGGCCAACAATTTGACTGCAAGACCCTGGGCAGAGAACAGCTGAGTCCACCTGTACTGTAGACCTGGGAGACAATAAGTGGGTATTGTTTAGGCCTCTAAATCTGTGGTAATTGCTTTTACAGCAGTAGAAATCAAGCAGGGGGATGGAGAGAAAAAAATAAGGCCGGTTCAGAGATTATAAAACTAATCTATCTTAAAAATAAATCAGTAGCTCAATGAAAAAGGTTGCAATAGGAATAGATGAGGGGAATGCGGGGGGGGGGCATACAAGATAGAAGCACTCTATAGACTCCAAATAAGGACCATGACTTAGAATCTGGGTGACCGAAAGGGTGATGGGATCAGTCATAAATGTTTGCAGGCAAGAATATGCTTGGAGGGTGGAGATGATGAGTTCCATTTTCCCATATGCTAAATGCATGATGTCAACAGGTCATCCACACATTTACTAGTAGTGAGTGCTGAAGCCTCATAGAAAAGTCAGACTCAACCATCTCATTTGTAGCTGCCCCAAAGCTAAATAAAAACACACAGTTAATGTGACTTAACTGAGGAAATAACTTGGGCAAGGGACATGACAATTCCATAAAATGGCTTCTCCCACTCCAATGTAGTAGATGCCCTTTCTCAGCCCCGAATATGATCTATGTAGATAATCTTCTGCTGTCTTGAACATGCTATCTAAAAATCTCTTGAAAAGTCTCCCACTCAACTTCAAAATTGTTCAAATGTCGCCTTTTCCATGCAGTGTATCTTCTATGGTTTTCTGGCGGGGGGGAGGGAAGACTCAGTCAATCAAAATTACATCAATATTTCCAAAGTGAATTAATAAGCTACATCCCCAGTAGACTAAACTTTCACAGAAAGAGACCATATGTCATCATCTTCCAATTCTTTACACTAAATTAATGGTCATGATCAAAATGGATACAAAATATCCACTGGATAGATGAAATGAAGATGGGAGAAATAAAATGATAAGGACCAGAACCCACAGCTGCAAATACAGCCTGATATGACATTGACATTAACTTTTCTGGGCTGCGGGGAACAAGCCATTCAGTCCAGGGTACCAATGACAGACCAAAAACAAACAAACAAAACAACTCCATCCAAGTCCAGTTCTATGAACCAAAATGTTTTCACTGTGGTCACTTAGAGGAGCACGTGTAAGGGACTACCTACAAGGGAGTGAGCAGCTTACCAGTGGCTACATCCATAAAGAAGAGGCCTTCCCACAAATCGTTAACCACTGTATATCAACAGGGAGGGCTGAGGGGCTCATGTGCTGCTCATGCTCCTTAAAAACATTCCTGTCCACCCACAGAGAAATGTTAGTGGGCCCGATCTTGTGAAAGTCTATGTGGATTATCACAACTGGCCTAATTTTAAACCCCTGTGTCCATGTTGAACTCAGTGCATAGTGTGCCACAGTATGTGAGCATTCGGTGAAGATTTTAGCACACGAATGCCCAAGCACAGTGCACATACACACATATAGATCTAGGCTTTTGCAGCCAAAAGTAAAGTTCAACTCAACAGACTCCACTAAAATTCAAGCTGTGTTTTGCAGTGGTTTTGCAGCTATGAGAAACCCTTTCTTTAACTCTTTGCATTACATTTAGGAAAGAGAGAAGAATGTGTCCCTGGCTTGGCAGTTGATTGTAACACTAACACTAGTATGTGTGGAATATCCTGTTACTAAAAATTAAGCAACTTATTTAATCTGACACAATAGAGAGATCAGATACAAGATGTTTGTACCGGTTATGTGTTTAGCCCTGAAGTTACTCTTTGTGGAAAGCTCTGAATCCTCCCCCAAACAAGAAATCCTACTCTTGAGGCTGGCCAGAATTAGCAAGCCTGTGATCTAGTTATTTATTGTTTGGGGAAAGCAGGGATCAAGAGATACCATAATTCTGAAACAATTTCAATGACCAGATCTGAGGTTCTGCAGCCCTGATAGCAGAAAACCCTGTCCTAGTGTCTTGATGGGCCTCAGTGACAACCGCAGGGGTGCTGATAAGGGGACAGTGTGTTTTCAGTGCAGTTTGCTTTTGAATCAGCTCCAGCAAGAGCTGCTTAGAAGATTGGCAAAGGTGCCTTTGCTTGTCTTCTCTAGACTCACTGCTCCTGGATTCCCCTGTTTTCTATATGCTTCCATCTTTCTGGGTGTATCAGTGTAAAGGAGCCTAAAATGCTTTAAAATTTGGATCCTTATAGTGTTGCCCACTTGTTTCAATGGTTTCCACATTCGGATTCCATTCTTGTCTTTGAGTTATAGCTGACAGCCCCTAATAGGGATCACTTCATGTGTTTAACACCGTACTCTCCTTGTTTTGAAACTAGTAAGTGGTCACTGAAATACAAAGATGGGTGTGGTCTGATGTCTGCTTGTGACAAAAGCTGACAAGCAACTCTCCTAGGTCTCAGCCAACTCTTCCTAGGCATGAAGTGCACGCTGGGAACCATGTTAGTACTTTCTCCCACTCCACTCTCTCCCCTCCCCACCCCAGATCACCATCATTCATAGCTGCTCCCTCCCTCCCTCTCCCATTTCTTCTGACAGGGGCTTAGTCCTGCTATGTTGACCAGGACGGCTTTGAACTCATAAATAGCTTCTTCTGGCTTCCAATCTCCAGTCCCCCAAGTACTCAGCCTGCTGAGTCCTAGAATTACAGTACTGTGCTATTTGGCCCAAAGGAGAAGATACAAGCACAGAGAAGTGAAGGCTCATTCCGTTAGGAAGTACTCAGTCATTTCCACAAATTATGAGAACTTTATAAATTACAGGGCAACAAACTGCAGCGGAAATATGTGCCATGTACTGGAGTTAAAGGCATGAAAAAGCCAGGTCCTTGGGGATACTACGAGAAAGAGGGTGAACTTTTCACACTGAGGGGTCTGGCTGGAGAAAGCAGGACTGTGGCCTTAAGGACAACAGCAGGTCACAGTGACCACCTTAAGCAGGAAGAATCCAGAATTTTCTTCCCAATTTGGCATTGCTTCACGGCAGCACATGAAGATGTGAGAACATTTCACATGACTGAGACAAAGCAGAGAGGGGACAGAACCCAAAGATTCACAGGGGAAATCAAAGAGTAAGTTTCCAGAGCCCATTGAATTCTGCAATTAGGTTTTCATTATTAATCACAAAAGCTATTATGTTTTCTGTGCCAGACGAGGATCACCCACATGATCTCATTGAAGCCTCTCCACCGTTCTGGAAGCATGGCTTATTATCTAAAGGGTTGTTCCTGGGGTGGCTAAGGGCAAAATCCAAACAACAGAACAGTGGTTTGGAGTGACTCAGTGGGGAGAATATGGCCTACATTTGGGATAACTCGAGAAGAAAGGAACTGAGTCTGTACTAAAGACTAGGCATGCGCCAGTCACTGAGTACTGCTTCCTAGTATGATCCCAACAAAACTCGAAGAGGAATTTATTATTATTCACCAATAAAGGAGAAACTCAACTTTGAAGGCTCTATGTGACCCGTGAATCTATTTCTTTTCCAAAAAAAAATGTCCATGACCCGGAGCTGAGACAGTTTTCTGTAAGGGACATTGAATGAGAATTCTATTGCCACAGCCAGGAACTATGGTCAGGACATGCCCAGGGATTGTTTGTTCAGATTGATTTAAAAGTTACTTCCATCCTTAAGAGTATGGAGAACACACCTTAGAACTCAGGCTCCCTGGCTTTGAGTTCAGTTACACCACCTCCTAGGCATTGCCTTTTCTCTCAACACATCTGTAAAGTGGGCTTTGTTTTGATGAGTCTTTGAAAACAATACCTATAGCCCAACATGGGTGATCTATGCCGGTAATTCCAATGCTGTGGGGGCTGAAGTTGTAGGACTGTAAATTCAAAGCCAACCTTGGCTGCAGAATGAAACCCTGCCTGGGGGTTGGGGGAGACAACAAGTGCCTGGGATATGGTATGGGCAGCCAGACCGCTGGCCAACAGCTTAGTCTCTCTTTTACAATCAAGGATACAGGAATAACTTGGACATCAGAACTAGTTACCTTTAAGTCCGCTCTGCACACCAGGATCTTCTAGAATCCGGTGGCTCACTCTCCAATCAGAGGTCCTCAAGGACACCCACTGAGAGAGGGTCTGGTAGGATGGGAGTGGGCTTGGGGGTAGTGTGTGTGTGTGTGTGTGTGTGTGTGTGTGTGTCGGTGGGGTGCAATTTCATTCCGTTTTCTCCTCAGGAGAAGATAAGGACATACGTGAAAAGGAGAGCCCTGTTGGGTTAAGTTCTAGGATGATAGCACAAGTGTCTGGGTCCAAGGCCCTCCCAAGAGGTCCAGGAAGGGAGCTAAGCGTGTTGTTCGTGTAATAGTGATTTTATTTGGAATCAGAAGAATACACAGCAAACTACAATAGCGAACACCTCCACAATAAACAGCAGAAAAGGAAGAAAGTCTCCGGTTTGTTTTCTGCCTTTTGCTAGCAGGAATGGAGCCACTGGAGCCACTGTGCTCAAACTGATTTTTTAAAAGTCCCTCCTACTCTTCCTCCAGCCTCTCCTCACCAGAGCCACCTGCCCCTCCCTGTGCTCCCTTCCCCTTCTCCCTAGCCTTCTGGTTCTGGTTCGCTGGTTACTTCCCTCCCGGCTTCTCTTCTGGAGATAGTTGCATCCCAGCTGCCTTAGGAGTGCAAGCAAGAGGTTAGAGGGAGAAAT
>NC_022027.1:49172688-49175309 GCF_000317375.1 Microtus ochrogaster
CACACACACACACACACACACACACACACACACACACACTAACTCACTCACACACCACGTCCTCTGAGAACTCAGCTGGCTGCAACCGCGCACACCCCGCCCCAGCGCGCGTCCCAGGCCGGTGGAGCGCAGATCCAGATCCCCAGCGCAGCCGCTTGGCCGGGTGTTCCCGAGCCTCAGGTGGCGCGAGAGGGAGAGCCCGCGCGCGTGACAACCCGGTTGCCCACGCCGAGACCTTCAGCCCTCCGGTCCTCGAGGGGAGCGGAACCAGCGCGTCTGCCACTCAGAGCCCACCTGCCGGCCCTCGCAGGCCCGCTCCAGCTGTGCCCGGCTCCGGGCGCCAGCTTCACCGCTGGAACGCTACGCGAACTCTGACTCCTTCTCCTGCGCCTCCCTAGTGCCCCAGACGACCCGAAGAAGCGTGGCGCGACAGCGGGAGCTCGCAATGGCCGGGGCGCGTGGGTTACTGTGTCTGTGGCTGGGCTGCTTCTGCCTGAACCTGGCGCAGGGACAGAGACAGAACCTGCACCTCTCTGAGCCCCGCCGGGCTGGGACAGACGACCGCACGACAGGTGGTGACCCAAGTCCGGACCTGCCTCCGCACGACAAGGTGTCGGAGCATATGCTGTGGCTCTATGATAGATACAGCGGCGGTAGTAGAGTTCAGGACACCCGGACGCCCGGCTCGCAGCCCCTGGGTCCCCAGCCCCTGCGCGGTGGCAACACTGTCCGCAGTTTCCGAGCCACAGCTGCAGGTGAGTGCGGAGGGGAGGGAGCTCTTCCCGCCCCGGAGAGCAGAGGGCAGTACCTCCCGCCGTGCCACCCCGCTGTCTCCCGGCCCCAGGCTGGGCAGTCCTGAGACCTTTCTGGGTGGCTGCCTTCCGGTCCCCTGCCCTCTCGGAATTCTCCAGCTGCGTTCTGGATGAGCCCAGTTTGAGCAGGACTGAGACCGGCAAGTGGGAGAAGAGTTGGGACAGTGGCGGAGCTTAGTTAGGGGTGCAGCGTGGGAAGAGGCCAAGGGACAACACCACAGCCGACTTGCCTTCTCCCGGGCACCGAGAGGAGATCTTTCTCTGTTGGTTAAAGTACTTGGCGGAAATTCCCTCCGACAGGCTTTGGCTGCCTTTATTCTGAAACGGATGCCATTTTATGCCAACCTCGGGCCAGGAGAGAAAAGTGCACTCAGCGGGCAGTTCCCCAGACCCAGCACTCTTAACTCCATGACCTCTATGTTACCATATCTGACACTTTCTTCTTGATAGTCCCCTAGTGGCAAACAGACAAACAAAACCAGGTGCGTGAGTGTTTAGATTATTTCTAACCCTTCTGGGCAAGTAAGTCTGGCGTGGTCCAAGCTGGGAAGAGTTGGGGATGGGGCTGGGACGAGGCTGCCGGTGGAGAGTAAACATCTTTTAGTACCAGAGATGGAAATCTCGTCTTCCCATTTTTCAACACAAATCATTGACACTGAAATTCATGTCTTAACACCACCCCCACCCCAAGCCAGCCAGCCCTTGTGCTGCAGTGAACAGTTTACTCCATCAGCTTGAGGGCAACTTTCCTGGACACTCAGTGTTTATATCTGCTTTGAGGTCTCACTAGGAGCTGTGTACAACACCTTCACGATTAATAGGTGACTGCAAAGTCTGCCTTTCGAGCTTGTGTTAAGAATCAGCAAGAATGTTAAAGGATAGAGACTGTGTCTGGACTGCTCTCTTTCAATGCTGTCCAAATTACTGGATGGCTTACCCCCTCCCCAACTTAACTAGTTAGGACCCTGGCAAAAAAAAAAGGGGGGGGGAGTAATCCATCAAAGAAATCTCTTGCTTGTCACTGGAGTTCATGAATTCATTCTGCAACTCAGAAGCATAATGACATCTACAATCTACAATAAATGTGAGTTGTGCTTGAATACAGAGAAGTCTTTCTCTGGAATCTGAGCCAAGTCAGATTTCACTTTCTTCATAGACCCGTGGGCAGGACATGTAAAGAGCTGTCCTCTACTGAGGACACAAAAGCCCATCTTGCCTGTGCATAGCCTCCTAACCACTTAAAGAGAGGACCCTGACAGCTGACCACAGCAGTGACCCTACTGTTTACATTAATGAACCATTGCGGTGGAGCTCAGCCAAAAGAGCTGTGTGGGGCTAACAAGGTCTGGAAGAGGGCTGGTGGGTGGGCAAAGCAGGTGGCAATGAGGAAGACATCCAAATCCCTCTGGCTTTGATATTTTTTATTTTATATTGATTCTTTCCCCCAGAGAATAGTTGAGGCATCCAAGTGACAAATTATTTTTGTATCAACAAGTTTTATTTTGAATGTGGATCGCAGTGTTAGAAGGTAAAACTTGAGTTTGTCTCATTCACACACCTAGTTTGGCTACTGATTTTAGACTGAGCAAATCATGGAGAAGGACCTAATCACATCTCTGGTTTTCACTCATTCCACCCATTATAACTCCAATGCCCATTATCAGCCTCACCACAGTGTTAAGCCATGAGATGATAAACTCTTCCCCAGGCCAGACACTCCCTTGAAATGATGGATTGCAGCTTGGAACATATACACAAGGCTGTGTGCCCTGATAAGAAAAGGAATCACTTTAGCATCCTACAAACTGT
>NC_022027.1:49175499-49228888 GCF_000317375.1 Microtus ochrogaster
CATGTTGGACCCCTTCCAGGATGTTTAGTTGTTCACACGGTGATATGATTTTGCTATAAGACCCTTCTGACTGATGTGAGACGTGATTCTGGGAAGGAAAGTGCTGCTCTCCCCAACACACCCTTCACTAGGTGACCTGTGTTGATGTAGGCAAAAGACGCCATCTGTGTTAATAAATTAGATTTGTTTTCCCAGCGTACCATGCTTAAGCTCCACAACAACATATGTGCCTCTCTCTACCTAAGTAAGACGTTACAGATTTTATGGAAGGTCGGGTGTCTATGCTCTGTATATAGAGTGCCTACGAATCTTCCAGGCTCTGCTAGTGCTTCCTCAGGCTGAGTTATAGCCTTAGAGAGCCATTTGCTCCTCGGAACCTACCTAGTTAGAATTACTTATTGTTCTAAACCTAGAATAACTCGAGTTGAGCTGCTGTGAGCTCCCTCTGATTACTTGCTACTTAAACCATTACTGATGGCAGGTGGTGTAGATCCTAAACACACTTGCTCTAACCCCTTTCTCCTCTCTCAGCTCCAGGCAGCTGATGTGCCAAAACCAATGGTTGGGTGTCTTGTAAGCTTTCCTTTTGATATGTAAGACTTTATGCAAAGATGGGTTTTATCTTTTCCTTTGTAAAAAGTGATTCACAAAGTTGTGGCTGATAAAGAATTCCAATCTGCTAGAAACACATCATCTGGAGGGAAGACAAAAAGATGTGAGATTAGCTTTTATTTTAATCTGGATTTAAGTGTGTCCTTGGCTACTATCGGCCTACACAGTACTTTACATAAGGTTTTCTCCTGTCCTGATCCTTCACGGTACATAATTTATCTTCTTTATTTCCATAGACACTTGATCTTACTTGTCTTAGTCATAACTTCTCTAGGAAAAGCAATGAAAGCTGAGTTTTCTTATTAAAAAACTATCACCACTTATGACACACAGCTATAAAAATATCACATTTCAGACGATGTCTATTACCTTTAAGGAAAGTATACTTGCCTTCATGAATAACATCGGGAAGTATTGAAGTACTGCAGACTCAGGAGTGAATGTTTTGCCTCGATGGAGAAGGATGGGGGATGATTCTTACCTAATCTGAACCAAAACCTTTCAATATCAAGGACTGTGGCTTTGACAGATTTCTAAAGTACGATGCTAGCCGATAAGGCTATAGGAAGGTTGATATATGATCCAGGCCTGAATAATCATTACTAGAAATGCACATGAAGAAGCCAGTGCCCTGAAGGATACATAGGATCAGTGGGGAGGGCTCATTTTTGCTGGGTTTCATGACAAGAGAATATAATGGTGTTATTAAGACATAGTAATCAAGCTTCCAGGCACCTAGAAACAAGGCTTGAAACTCTAGAGTCCTTGGATTGTATGATGTTTTCATTTAAGAGACAATAGTACATCTGGAGGCAAGGCACTGGGATGCGCAGCTGCTTTGAATTATACACTACTTTGAATACATGATAGCCTCTAATGAAGTTTTACTGTAATAGGCAAGACAACTTTACAATTCCTGACATTTAAAAATCCATAATACCATGAATTCTTGATTATTCATGCTAGATGGAAAGGAAAAAGAAAATGAATTACATTTTTTTAAAAAAAATCAAATATAGCTTTTGTAGTGTGGTTACGCACACTCAAAGACCCCAAGAGAGCACAAAGGTCAATGTGAAAAACTCCTAAGCAGATAATTCACTCAAGCAGACGATTTACTCAATTTTATAGACTACAACTGCCTATATAATAAGGAGCTGAGAAAGCTACATGCATTACCTGAGTCATGGAAGTTCATAAGTGCTTGTTTGATTCCATCAAATATTTTAATTAGATAGAAACATGAAGGCCAAATTTGCTTTTGAGTCTTTTTGCATTATGAACTTTTCTATTAGAAAGACAGATTGAAGAAAACAGGTCCTTTGATGGAAGCATAAATGTTCTTCATAATATATTTGCTGGACGAATTCTCAGCACGCAGATCTAATTTCAAAATTGGTTCTTTCTAGTGGCCTGATCTTATTTTATAAAGGGAAATTTCACAGAAAGTGGTCTCTGGAAGGTACTATATAAAACTGGGTGCCGAGGTCAAATGAGTTGGAAAGAATGGTCAGTGTGGAACAGGCCCTTTAGTGGGGATGTCCCCTTAAAAGAGCAAGTGTTCTCCTTCCTCCTCAAGAGAACCTTCTGAGAATTGTGGCCCTAGGATGTCTAGTTGGAAAAACATGGGTACAAAGGCATCCTAATTCGCCATAAAAGATCTGTAAAACTCAGTGCCCATCTGACTACAGATGAGCTGGGCTCTCTCTTCCCAGCAGCACAGGCTTGGGACACATGATTACACTGTCACCTTAATGACTTAGGTCCATTTGGCATGGTCCTGTCTTCTTGTTTCCAGGTTACAAACTTCTCTCTGTCTAACTGTAGAGCTTCTGTGTCTTTGCATTTTATTTTCTCCCCTTCCCTAGGAGTCATTGTTTTCTTCTCTGTGGTTGATATTTATTGTTTTATGGCAAGCATAATATCTTGAAAGAAAAGTCTTGTTATTTGCGGAAAAATCCAGTAGTAGAAATACATATCATATCATTAATATTTGTGTCAGCATACATGCCTTGATGAGAGGAACTCTTACTCAAGGCTTCTCTCAGGTCTTTTATTTATCTCCAGTGCCTGCTGTAGTTGAGAGATTTGGTGAAGTTATACCTATCAGGAATGCCTGTGACAATCACTGTGCAATTTGACATTCATTGTCTATGACCTAATCAGGTTTCTGTGCTACATTATGGAGAAGAACTTTTACACCCAAATTTTAATAATTTTCCTCAAATTTTCTGATTTTGCAAATTCTGATAATTAGTATCTTCATCATTTTTATTGTAGCAGAAGTAACAGAAAGCTGGAATTCTTACTGTTAAGAATTCTGTCATTAAACAGAATTTGAGAGAGGGAAAGAGAGAGAGAGCATGTGTGCAGTGTGTGTGTGTGTGTGTCTGTGTTGTCTGTGTGTGAGAATGCCATGTGTATCTAGGTGTTCTTAAACGCCAGATGAGAGTGTCAAATTCTTTAGAGCTGGATTCTGAGAAGACATCCACCTGTCCTCCAAAGGCTGGCTGGCCATCTCCCTCTCTTTTAATAAACCCATCAGGTCACAAACACCCTGAGAAAGAAGGACAGGAAATTTTCATCAGCTTCCTTTGAAGCCTCCAGCATAGAAAAACCTAACACCCTGAATGAGACAAGAGATGGAATAGCACTCCACAATTTCGAGAGTGTTGATCATGTTGGGATCCTGAGCACTCGGGGGCCACTCTAGAGGAGCCGTCCTTGGAACTCACAAGTGCACACATGCCAGGTGAAAACACAGAGGAGAGCTCCAGTCCCACAGTTTGTTTGCAAATGTCCAATGTGGGCTGAAGAATTCTCACAAGATCCTTGGTGATCTCCATGCTCCACAACCTAGAATAACCAATTTCAAAGATTCTATTAAGAAACGTCGTAACCCCGCTTTGCTCGGCCACCAAGGACAAGGCAGAACTAATCACCTGTTGAAAATAGGGTTGGAATAGCACGAACTGTGCCGTAAGATGAGTTCTGTGTCAACACCATCCTGTAGTACCCTGGGATACAAAAACACATCTTATTTCCAACATTTGAGATGTGTTTATGTTTTATGTGAAGCCAGAGGGGAAACGTTTTTGAAAAATATTAAAGATACTCATGTTTCTAAACTTGTATTATTTCTTTACATTGGCTTTTTCAATTGAGTTTCACTTTTTGTTCTGTGAGATAGGCTCAAGTTTGGTTTAACCAGTTTCATATGTGAGAAACGAAGCCCAGCCATGTTAGATGAACTAGCAGTATGCTCAAGATTAGAATTTAAATCTTACTTGTAGGTTTAGCCAACAGAAAAATGAAACTTCTAGCTCCTCCCCCCGTTTTCTATATTAAAATCATTTAGCTTGCTGGGTATGGGGACATGTGCCTTTAATTCTAGCACTCAGGAGGCAGAGGCAGGCAGATCTCTGAGTTCGAGATCAGCTTGGTCTACAAGACAAGTTCTAGGGAAGCAAAGGCTGCACAGAGAAGCCCTGTGTCAAAAAAAAAAAAAAGCAAACAAACAAGGAAAACAAAATCATAATCATTTAGCACAACCAACACAAGGGATGAGGCTGAAAGTTGCTGTGAAAGGAAAACACACAGTGTGCCACACCCTAGCTGCTTAAAGTAAGAGGGATGGACACAAAGAAAATCTTGAAATTCTAAATTACTGGCTGCGGTTAGTACGTAAAGAAATAGTTGCCGGGATTTTACTTAGTAAGCTAATAAGAGGTAGCTGAGGCTAGGTATACAGTGATAGAACTGTGCCTAGGCCCTGTAAGTGATAGGATTCCCAGTGTAGGGAAGGCACTGTGGCTATTGAGTGGTGGTGAGGCTCCTGTTGTTGGGAGGAGGAGCGCCTTAAAACTAGATAGGTTGCAGGAGGATTCAGCTAACACAGGATGCTTCTTCCACTCATGCCCGACATGATGCTATTTTCGATAAATGAAAAAGAAATCTTTGCCTTTAAAAACAACCATCTTTTGCCCTTGTAGAGCATCCAAAAGTGATGTATCAAAATTGTGTGCCTTTCTCTCATCCGTGCAGAGGGTTTTCAACACAATTTGTTCGTTCAATTGAGAGAGTTGAGACCTAGGGTTTCCCTTCTTAGCCTTTGGAAGGCAGAATTTCTCTCACTTTGCCCTGACAATTTGGGGGACCCGCTGCAGTTTGTCATACAGTTTGAATTCAACAAACATCTCAGTTGAATTGGATATGTTGTATAAGTTGTGAGTTGAGAAAAGAGAGTACCAAAGCCATCAACCAAGAACACTACTTGGCTTTAAATAAATTGGCGTTAATAATTTCTAGGGCAGTATTTTATCATTAGCAAGTAAAATAACTGTATTCTACTTCATGAAATAACTGTTTTAATAATTCTCATTTTCATAGCCCAAGAAGGGAATTGCAGAGGTCCCTCATACTCAAGAATGGTTCCTCCAGCTTTGGGGAATTTGAAGTTATTTGACATATTTTTTGCCTTGGCGTTAAGTAGGAAACACTCTTGAACTTGGTAAAGGTATCAGCTGTTGATTTAACAAATTGAACAAATGGTCTTCAGTCGATAGGTGATCTGGACTGTCAAAGTAATTAAAGAGTCCCAGGAGCTGTCTGCCCCCTGGAAGTTCACAGTCCAGGAATGCCCTTGGGTGGAGGTTCTGTGCCCATAGTTAGTAAACGTGTTTCTAGTCTAGAAAAATATACATTAGCTCATCTTTTGCTGCTGTTTTGCTCTGGACATAGTGAATGGCTGTTTTGGGATCACGCAAGACTTGATCATTTGACTGAGACTTCAAAATAATACAAAATGCCATGACTTGTGTTCAGCTTCAGAGCCTCTGTCTGAAAGAAGAAGGCAACCTGGGGCAGAACCACCTGACCCACCAGGAATGGCTAGTCAGCTAGTGACTTCTGGGTACCTTCATCCCCCACCCCCCACTGGACCTTTCTAGAAACTCAACTTTCTCTGGAGGAAGAAATGGGGAGTGGGTGGGAAAACATGTACTTAATTACATATTTTCAGTATGGTAGAAATACTTTCCCTGCTTCCTAGGGATTTAACTAGCCATCAAGATTTCATTTGCTTTAAAATCGGACTTTTCAGGGAAAGCTTCCCATTGTATCTGCTAATTCCCTCTGAAAACTTTCTGCGTGGATCCGCATGAAGGCGCACTGCCTCTTTTGTGCCTGCCTCACCGTCTCAGCTAGTACAAAGGGTAGGTGACAAATGCAGACCAAAATGGTTCTAAGACCCCTAAGCTGCAGCCTGATCACAAGCCCCCAAATTGGACTCCACTCCCTAAGCTCAAGTCTTGGGTTTGTTTTTCAGATAAAATCAGGAACACATCTTCCACCTTTATTTAATGATTAGAAAGATCAATACAGGCAAAAAGGCAACCCGAGTTCCCCTCCAAACAGTGGCGAACTTGCCGGTGAATTTCTGTGTCCTTTCATTTTATAATAAGTGAACAAAGCTGGTATATTCATTTTACAGAACAAAATAAAGGAAGGCACTTCTTGAATACAGCTGAAGGGTCAGGGAAACAGTGCAAAGCAGAGCCCTGTCACCAAGGAGTTCACAGTGTTGTGAAGGAGGCATCATGCAAAGAAATAATCACAGAGGCAGGGGCCTAGCCAAGGAGTGGGTTGTCAGCACAAACTGACCTCTTGGCCAGTGCTGTTGCTTTCAAGGAAAAAAAAATCTCCCCGGAGAGAGACTAGCTTAGTGGGATAGCTTGTCTAGCATGCTCAAGACCCTTCCGTCTCCAACACAGAAACATACCTTCCAAACCACCCTCCAGTTCTCAGATATGGAGAACTCTCAAAAAAGTCAGAACACAAGGTTGTGTGTGCTTGGTAACGCTGACCCAAGTGCTGTAGATGGAGTGCCTGAACAGAAAATTTTTGTGCAGAGTGGCCACCAAACAGTATGAAAATAGCGCCACCTATTGGTAGCTGTATTTTCTCATTTAAAAAAAAAGCCACCTCTTTTCTGCTTTGAGAAAAGCTAAAGCTAGAAACAAACCTGTTGTGTTTTTGCTGTATTTTGCAAGGTTCCTAAGAAGTTTCTGGTTCCCGAACACCTTCTGTTACATTGTGGTGAGACTCCTATAGTGCTATTGACTTACAGCTGCCTTCCTGTGAGTCCCATACATGTTTCTCTATGAAGTTGGAGTCATGACTTATATGACCCTGGCTCCAGCCCCCATTCAGCTATGACTTTTAGAGTTCGGTCTCACCTACGGCACTGAAAGACACATCATGATTGCGATCTGAAGCCTCTCACATATTCAAATGCAGTTCTTGAGGCTGGAGAGATGGCTCAAAGACTAAACGTGCATACTGCTCTTTGGGTAGGCTGGGCGAGGCGTTTGCTTCCTAGCACTGGCCTCACAACCACCTGTAGTTATAGGTCCAAAAAGACCTGAAGCCTCTCAAAGAGTGTGGTTATCACTCCTCACCAAAGAAGCTTGTCTCTCCATCAAGTGGAGACCACTATAGAACCTCAACCAGACACAATGCAGAGAGCAGGGGGCTTGTGGAGACTCCATCCCCAGGGGATTCCTCTGTAGACCAGCTTCTGCATCTGCTGCTCAGGAAGCATTGTGGGAAAGGAGGAAAAAAGCTCAGAGGGACAAGAATGCCAGGAAGTCTTCTATGAGACTGGAGCAATTCGAAGCAGGCTGCACAAACAGTCGAATAACAACAGTAGCTAACACTGAAGGGGAAACATCTCACAGGGTCCACCCCTAGACAAAGAGCTGTAGGCAGCTAATGACTGCTGAGGGAGGCTTAACCTCTACCAAGGATGAGCCTCTTAATTGGTTAACTAATACAATTATCCCTGAAACCACATACATGGAAACAACAACATGAACTCAGTAGGTTATATTTATATATTTGTAAGGCATGTGTGTATGTGCGTGTGTGTGCATGTATGTGTGTGGTGTGGTGTGTGGTATGTGTGTGTATGTGTGTGATCATAATCAAAGAAAAAGTCTATCAATTTGAGAGCTTGGGGGTCTGTACTATGCTGTTTTGAGATTTCCTCTGTCAAAGAAATTAATCCAAAACTCTTCATTTTAGCTTCAGGCAGACTTTATATAAAAGGGCAAAAAGCATCCATATTCTTCATCAAAATATTACAAGATCAGTTTCTAGGCCACATACTAACATTCTTTTCCTCTGAAACCTCTTGATCTCTACAGTACAAATCATTTTCAGCACCACTGTCTTCCATGCTCCTACTGGTATGTCCCATTAAATAGGGCTTAAACCATCCCACTGCTTTCCTAACCCATAGTACCAAAGTCCATATTACTCCAAACAAAATCATGGTCAGGCCTATCATAGCAGTACCTCAGTTCCTGGTCCTAACGTCTGTCTTATTTAGGGTTTCTATTGCTGTGATGAGACACCATAACTATAGCAAATCTTGTCAAGGAAAACATTTAATTTAGGTGGCAGCTTACAATGTCAGAGGTTTAGTTCATCATCGTCATGGCAGGGAGCACGGCTGCAGGCAGGCAGACATGGTGCTGGAGATGGAGCAGCTACATGTTGATATGCAGGCAATAGGAAGTAGACTGAGTATCACACTGAGTGAAGCTTGAGCAAAAGAGACCTCAAAGCTGGCCCCCTCCATGACACACTTCATCCAAAAAGGCCACACCTCCTAATAATGCCCCTCCCTTTGGGGGTCATTTTCTTTCAAACCACCACAGTTACTATTGCTGTGATGAAACACCATGAGGAAAGCAACTTGGGGAGGAAAGGGTTTATTCAGTTTACGTTTCCACAGCACTGTTCATCATCAAGGAACTCAGGATAGGAACTGAGACAGGGCAGGAACCTGGAGGCAGAAGCTAAAGCAGAGGCCATGGATGGTTACTGTTTACTGGCTTTTTTTCACAAACCCTGCTTAGTCTGCTTTACTATGGAATTCAGGACCACCAGCCCACAGATGGCACCACCCACAGAGGTGTTACCTCCTCCATAAGTCACTGATTAGGAAAATCCCCTCCAGGGTCACATGCAATCCAGTTTTGTGGAGACTTTTTTTTAAATTAAGGTTCCTTCCTCTGGGATAACTCTAGCTTGTGTAAAGTGGACATAAAACTGTCCAGCACTAGAGGACATGAGAAGAGTTAGAAGGGAGGGACACTGAAGTGGTTAGAGGAAGGAAGGGAAAGCAGGGAAGTGATGTGATATATTTTAATTTGTGTCCTGCAGAATATCTAGCAGACTCTTTTGTGTAGCGGGAACCCCGAAGGACCATCTCCCATTTAGGCAAGCTCAGCAGCCATTTCTCTGTGGGTCCTGCATGTCCAGTTAAGCAGTCCAGGCAATAGCAGTTTCTTGCCCAAATGGCTAGCAAACTCTGTAAGGAGCCTCTTCAATGCTCATCTTCCTCTTGAAGTAACTGGTGCTTCCAGGAGCAGACATGTCTCACTGCCATGAAAAGTCTTAAGTTCTTGAACATTTTAAATGTCATATTCTGAAGGTCTCTGAAAGATTTGAAGAATGTTTATCTAACTGAAATATATCTCTATACATTTAAAAAAATCTAAATAACATGACTACAAGCTTGACTATTATAGATGATTATCTATTAACCTATATTTCTTAATTATACATTACATTTTTTAAATGAACTACACAATCACAACATCTTAATCAAGATTGGCCTTAAATTTAATCAATAAACCAAGATCTATACCAATGCAAATTATTCATATCTATATCATATCTCCCTTTAAATGTAAATAAACATTTATAGACAATATTTGAGAATATGGGCAAATTTCTCCATACTGCTTCCTGTTGATTGTTGGGCATAGTAATTTTTGGGGGTGTTCACAGTGGCCTTCGGTGGGCAGAGGGGTTCTTGTTCCATCAAACCACACCAGTCTGGAAGCAATTCACAGGTTCTCATCCTCTGTGGAAACAAGAGAAGAACCTCTTTTCCAAAGCAACATGTCCTCAGACCCAAATTTGGAAGTCATGATGCTTTATAATATACATTCTGGTTTAGCTTAGCAGCCCATACAATGAAATGTCTCTTTGTACTTAGCTTATTCACGGTCAAAAAATATAAAAATAACACAATAATATACATAATCCAGACTCTCTGTGAATTTCCCATTTTTACCTGGCTTATTTTTCTTTATTCCTTTTAATCTATGACTATCTATACTCTGTCTCTTTAAAGACCTTACCCTTTTTTTTAAAGTACTAACTTTATCTTATGACTCTCTATACTCTTTTTCTTCTCTCTTTCAAGTTTATGTACATTTATCCAACACCATGACTCATCTGGATTTGTCTCAATTAGACAATACCATCCCAGACAGTGAGGTTCTAGTTAGCTAATGGTTAATGGGTCAATGTGTGTTTTGATGGAGTTCTTTCAATGAATTCTTATAATAATTTTATAGTTGATACTACTAAGTGTACTTTATAGATGAAGGAACCAGCAGTTTTGGAGTTTAGCTATTGTCTACAGTATGTATGAATCTTGGCCATTACTGCGAAATAAGGCACTGGACTGAAATCGGAGAGCTAGGATGAGAAGGCAATGTGATAGAATTCTGAGAGTTAATTTACATTGAACATTGGAGCTTAGGAGGAGGCTAAGTGACTGGGCTGAATTAAGGGCAGAGCCCCTGAACAGCCCTGATGCCATGGCTTTGTTATAAAGGTCTGTAAGATATTATCCCAGTGTCATGGATTATACAAATGTGCACAAATGGCAGTTTCCTCCTTTTGCTTCACACAATGTTAAAAATGAGTAAAATATGTTTCCCATTGCTCTTCCCCCATGCTTGGGGACTTGATGAACTCATTTTAAGTTTCCACATCTTTATAAAAATGTTTTGTTTTTTACTGAAACGTGGTTTTGATCAGGAACATAATTTCACGATTACGTGTGTGTTTCTGAAATAAGTATGTATATGGAACAAGTGCATGGAGGCAATCTCTCTGGGACAAACCCCAGGGTCTGGATTCTTCGGACCTCACCTCAGCCTAGCTAAAACTCAGTCGATAATTCTGAGAGAGCTGGTTTCTGCCTTCGCTGACCTGCTTCCTGCTCTTTCTATTGCTAATTTCTCATTTAGTACACTGACTTAACAGCTGCAGTCATTTTACTTGATCTCTGTACGTTTAGATTTCGAATTTATGGAATACCAAACTTCAGACAAGCTGAACAGCAACGCTGTGTTTTTACATTTTTTAAAGGTGTGGCTCATTTGTTGAGACACAGTATCCAAATGCTAAGCTCTTACCCAGTCTTGCTTGGTAAAGCAGGTAGAAAGAGTCATAATTCCTAGAACAATGTCAGTCCAGGCTTGGATCAGAACAGCAATTTATATTTATAAAGAAACACTAGAACTTTCATGAACATTATACATGTCATATTGATTCTGAAGACAGAGGGGATAGACATTGTAGCCAAAGATTAGCTTGGTGGCTTCCAACAAAATAGATGTGGCTCCTCACACAAAAATTCTGATGGGAAAGTAGTAGTGGTAAGAAAGGCAAGGAATTTAATCAGTCTGGCAATAACAGAAAGACAGCAGAGATGAGTTCGACATCTCAACTCATCTTCAGAGAATTGGTGGGAGCACCAGGTTTATATAGAGGAATAAATGGGGCAGGATGCAAAGGGTAGGTCTAAGTAAGCAATCCTGGACCAGTTATGGTCTGACTGCTCTTTGTCTCCGTTCTGTCTCTTCAAGTGACTCTGGATGAGTCCTTATCACTTGAAGAGACAACATGGTCCCCAAGATGATTTCTTTCTATAGGGGTATAGGGACAGCTCCAGCTTCCATGGTGATGCAATCATGCCCTTTTAGTAATAACTCCATAATAAAGTCAACTTGCCTGTAAAGCTTCACAGTTCCTGGAATTCAAAGTGGCTGCTTACTGGAGATCTAGAAGCCCCTTTCGGAGGAGGGGTTCAGAATAGGACACTGACAGAGTCACTTGTGAAATACCTTAGCTGTTCTTATTGCTATGCTTTCATACTTGAGGGAGACAAGGCTAGGTACATTTGGGGCTTCATCTTTTTGCACCACCAGATTTTAGGCAGACAATCCTTCAGCCAGTTACAAGTCTGGTCCAATTAGGCAGGAATCTACTCCAGAATAGAGAGATATGAAATGAGTGCAAAGATGCCAGGCTTTTACGCTGCTTTTAGCAGTCCTGTGACCCGATGGGAGTCCACGTTCTTTTTCCAAAGCAGTTTGGATAATGCAAAGTATTACAAAGTGTCTTTTGTAATAGTCTTTCTATTTTATGAATGAGAACATTAGTTTGTCCAGAGTTATAAAGCTAATAAATCCAGGTCAAATTCTAGACCCTCTGCTTGCACCAGAAGGATGCAGTGGGGAGGTACAGGGTTTGTAGACACCTGTCTGGTATTCTCCAGACTCACGCATCACCTGCTACCACACACAAACTAAGTGCACTAGTGTGCTATAATTTCTGCACATTTATGGAGCTTCAGCTAAGGGCAAACTAGCAAAGCTGACTGAACTTGGCCGTGGTCTTCTTCTAAAACTCACTCCTGTCAGTTGAGTGTTTTCCCTAACAGAAACCCTCAATAACGAGAGGCTGAACAATTTTTGTTCTGTGTTGTTTTCCTTCTTAAAAAGTTCTTTCTTTTGAGACTATAATATAATTACATCATTTATCCCTTCCCTGTCCTCCTCCCTCCTGACACTCCCATATACCCCTCCTTGCTCTTTTTCATGAAAGCAAAATTTACTATGAAATTAACTATTTTAAAGTGAAGCGGATGATAAAGTGGCAGTGATGTTGTCAGGTGCCACACTATTGCAAAGTCCAACTTGTTCTGAAATACTTCCGTCAACTGGAAGTAAAACCTCAGAATTGTTCCGGAGTTTCTTCTCATTCCCAGCTACCTCTAACCCCCAACAAACCCCTCTGCTCCTATCTTTGGATTTAACTAGTTTAGATCGTTTAATGCAAATAAAATTAAATAGAAAGTGAACTTTTATATGTGGCTTCTTTGTTCTTGCATAACTTCTCAAGTGTCATTCATGTTCTAACACAGTAACAGCATTCTGTCTTATATAGACACTGTAAGTTGTTTGTCTGTCCATCGGCTGAAGACTATCTGGGCCGTTACCACCTTTGGCTACTGTGGATGTGCTTAATTCAGTGTCTGTCTTCAGTGTCTGAGGAATTTGCTTTATCGTATGTTAATTTCCTGGTTAGGTTTTTGAGGAAATGCCAAAGTGTTTTCATAGCAGCTGAATTAATGTATACCTACCCTAATAATGAGGAGTTCCAGGTTCTTCCAGTTCTGGTATCTGAGGCTTTCGGTTGTTGCCTGTGATAGCCACACTGTTTCAGGAGGTGCCATATCATTGAGGCTTTGGTTTTATTTCCCTAGTGACTAATGATTTTCAACATGTTTTCATGCCTTACCAGGAACTTGTCTATCTTCCTTGGAGATGTATCTACTCATGTCCTTTGTAATTGTTGAATTAAAGCTGTCCCTTGCGTGTTGCTTTCTGGCTAATAAAGTTTTAGATACACGGATAGGTGATATTTTATCGAATTCTGTAGATCATCTTTTCGTTTTCTCAGTACATTTTAACTCTGACAAAGTCAATTTTATTTAGAACTTTTATTTATTGATGTGTTTTTTTCTTTTTACTGAATTCATGTACTGAAACCATTACCAACTCTAAAATCATGAGGATTTATCCCCATGTTTGCTTCTTATAAGGATTTTAGAGCTTTAGCTGTTGTATTTAGTGCACTGATTTATTTTGAGTTGAATTTTGAATAGTGTAGACAACAGTAGTAGTTCCTATTTACTTCAGTTTCTCTCTTTGTTTTTCTTCCCTAGGAACTCTTGAAAGAAAGGGGCTGCACACCTTTAATCTGACTTCTCTGACCAAGTCTGAAAATGTTTTGTCAGCCACACTGTATTTCTGTATTGGAGAATTAGTGAACATCAGCTTGAGCTGTCCGGCATCCCAAGGATGTTCCCATCATGCCCAGAGACAACACATGCAGATAGATCTCTCTGCGTGGATCCTCAAACCCAACCAAAGCCAGCTCTTGGGTCACCTGTCAGTAGATGTGCCCAAACCTTATCGAGACAGCATGACTTGGCTGTCGAAAGACATCACCCACCTCCTAAGAAAGGCCAAGCAGAACGAGGAGTTCTTCATAGGGTTTAACATTACTTCCAGAGCTCATGAGCAGCCCAAGCGCATGCTACTTTCCCCGGAGCCTTACATCTTGGTGTATGCCAACGATGCCGCCATTTCTGAGCCAGAAAGTGTGGTATCTAGCTTACAGAGACACAGAGATTTCCCCGAAGGAACTGTGCCCAAACTGGACAGCCACATCAGAGCCGCCCTCTCCGTTGAAAGGAGGAAGAAGCGTTCTACTGGGATCCTGTTGCCTCTCCAGAACAATGAGCTACCTGGGGCAGAGTATCAATACAAGGAGGATGGCGTGTGGGAGCAGAGGAAGCCTTACAAGACCCTTCAGACTCAGCCCCCTGAAAAGAGTAAGAACAAAAAGAAACAGAGGAAAGGACCTCATCAGAAAGGCCAGACACTGCAGTTTGATGAACAGACCCTGAAGAAGGCAAGACGAAAGCAATGGATCGAACCTCGAAATTGTGCCAGGAGGTACCTCAAAGTGGACTTTGCTGATATTGGCTGGAGTGAATGGATTATCTCCCCCAAGTCATTTGATGCTTATTATTGCTCTGGAGCCTGCCAGTTCCCCATGCCAAAGGTAGCCACTGTCATTTACTTTGTGCTCGCTTTGTTTTTGCATGGGGTAGAGGAGCACGCGCTGAGTGTGTGTTTTCATTTAAGAAACTCTATTTGGAACCTTATTTATAACATTCTAAAGTATAGCATAATGGGCAATGTGGTTATGCTTGGGTTTTCTTTGATGATTGTTAAAAGTAATATGAGGTATGAAGGCTATGAAAACCATATGTGGAAAATATGCATTTTTGTTTCTAAACATGGTGCATATCCAGCCATGTGGTCACTAGTGAATATACACCTGTCCTCAGTGAGCAAGCCCCAGATGGCAAAAGCTGATCTCTGAGTGGTATTTAAGGGATGCATGAATATCGTGGAAGCAAAAAGAAGGAATAAAGGGTCTACTGCCCTGCTGTGGGTCATTTTTGGATAAACATTTTCTCATCATGAGGTGAAATGTCCCCATGCAGGTCAAGATTTGGGTTTGGCTAGATCAACTGGCCTAAAACCCAACAGATGCATGTTTCATTTGCTAAACTGAGAGAGAGAGAGAGAGAGAGAGAGAGAGAGAGAGAGAGAGAAGAAAAGCAGAACGTGATGACAGTGACCTCCCCCAAAGCCCATCTTACCCTGCCAGAAATTACCTTCATTTATTCCAAAAGCATTAGAGACTGCATTTAATCATATAAGCTTGTTTTTGTAAGTCTTTCCAACTCCAATGTCTGTCTTTCCACGCAAGTCCAAATGGCAGGTCTCTCTGCACTGGAGTATAAATAGTACACTCTATAGTAAAATTAGCCACACCCTCGGGGTCAGGTTTGGCTTATTACTCCACTTCCAGTCTCAGATTACAACAGCTTGAATCTCTACCACTTAAAGGTGACTAGAAGGCAGAGTTCGGAAGAGGAACCACAGTGGGCTTTTAGTAAAACCTGAGACCATTTTTGCTGCTCTCTAAAAATAGAGGAAAATGTTCCTTTTCTTCTTAGTCTGCAATTTCAGTTTATGGGTCTTTATATCGCTACTTTATGTTTTAATCCTGTGGTCACTGATTGACATATACAGAGAAAGGGCTGAAGACACACAAACCGGGTCAGGCTCTCAGGACCAGTGACCTATCCAAAATCCTGTTTTCCTTGTTAGTTATTTCGGAAAGATGAGTTTTGTACATTTCCTATGAAGTTGTCATTCCAGAGGAGTTTTGTAACTTTCTATTTTTAGAATACAACCTGAAGTCAGGGTTATGAATTCGGGGCTGTATCAAGAGCCTTATCTTACTTACCTCAAGATTCTTAAGAACCTTCAGTGCTCAGGCAAAATGTGCTCAGCTGGGGAGACATTCGGAATCCTGGGTGCAGCAAAGATGGCGGATGTTAAAAGCAGAGAGGTGTCCTATTTCAGGGTGTGGCTTGCGTTGTGACCTTGAGATATGGGAATGTAATCCAAAACTGACTTTCATATCAGAGTGACTGACTTTAGGTAGGCCTTCAGGGTTTGTCCAAACAACCTCCTTTATTCCCAGTTGTTGTACAACCTCTTCTGGGTAACTTGGAGAAAATTTTCTTCTCTTCCTTCATCATGCCAATGAATGTTCAGGCTCAAGACAACATCTGAACACAGATGCCCAATCCCTTCGCTTTTCATCCCCAAACTCTGGAGAGCTCAGTTTCCACCTTTGTACAGTTTCTCCCCACTTGGGACTCTAACTTCATTCTGTTTCTTTTCACTGTCTGTAAACCCAGTCTTTTCAGAAGGGCTTTTGGAGGAAACTGAAGAGAATCATAGTTTGAACGCTCCCATGGGCTATGTTAATAACTACAGAGATAAATTTAGGGAGAAGCATCTGTATACTTCAACCGTCATACGCGGACCTACTTGTTCACTGACGCTGCTGCTTCACAAACTTGATAGTTTCTCTGGGCTTGGATTTTGGTTCCAGCACTATGCAACAAGGGCCTTTAATAAGTCAGTAAAAATTTCTACATGTTATTTTCTTGCTTTGAAACAGTGAAAGTAGAGAATAATAAAAATAACAGGACCTGCACAACAAACAGGGAGAGGAAATGAAATCACAGAACAATGGACGTGGAGTTGGGGGTCCTCCATAACCATTTGCCATCCAGCTGACTACTCACCATGCCATTGAGAAGACTGAGTGGAACAGAAGAGGCATCTAAAAAAACACTGTGTAGGGAGAGCAAGCACGCAAAGGAAAGCCACGAGGCAAGACAGGTTTTGTAAATGTTTTCAGTCCTTTTTCAAACATCGCAAAACTGAAAATAGGATTCTCCCTCTGGGTTCAAAAGCCCTGAGCTCTTCCAAGGAGGTTCTTTCAGGGGGAGAACGGGATGAGGAGAGGATCTGTGGCAGTAACTGGACTCATCATAATATTTGTTGAAACTTGGAAGGACATCAGAGCTCCAGGGACACATAGCAGGGATCCATGTAGAGAGCTTTTCTCCGGGGTTGCGATTCTCTTTCGCCAAGTCAAGAGCAGACGTTTAGCCTTGTGCAGAACTGCTTGACTTTCAGCATGTGCTAGGGCTTCCCTTTAAGCTCTCGTGACTTTGTATCTTCCAGTCAGTGCTTTAACAAAGGAGGATGGGAAGTATGAGGTACAAGGAAGAGGTAGTTAATAGGCACTGCTGTTAGCACAGTGTCTGATGTGGCATCCAGAATGAGATATTTAAATAAAAATACAGTTTGACCAGCAGAGGAAAATGAAGGTCTCTCCTCAGATCAGCATAGCACATGTGGGCTGACTGAAGTGCCAAAGAACTTTCAGACTTCAGATATATATTTTGCCTCTGAGGAAAGTTCTCCCAGGCCAGACTCCTCTGTTGGGCCTCCTGTTTTTGGCCTCCTGGGTGAAAGCCCGGCCTATATGGCGGGGCCCTTCGTCTGCAAAAGTTGACAACCTGCTCTGTAATTCGGAACAGCTGTGTTCTGCCTTTCCCAAATTCCAGGCTTTGCCCTTTCACTGATTCCAATTAGATAGTTTCTGGGCCATCACACCCATGTGGGCTGGACTGGAAGAGCGTGGAGCAAAACCTCATGGCCCAGGTCAGGAATGAAGGTTCTTAGAGGCTGACATGCTCTCCCTTCCAGTGCATCTGTAATCAAATGTAACCAGAGGACGTCATCCACGGCTTGGTGGGGCAAGCCTGGCCACTCGAGGTGTCATTCACAGACACAACAATTTGGGTTAGTTTTTTTTTTTTCTTTTTCTGATTTCTGGCTCTTGCAGCCAGCCTGTTCTCCCAGAGAGAGACTCTTGGAATGAAGCCATCTGATGAAAACTACCCAGATAGCCAGAGCCAAGTGCTGTGCCTCTGCCTCCCTCACCACCTCGGCAGCAATGGAAAACAGAAATTTCAAATGAAAATGATTGAGCCATTGTTCCTGACAGAGATCCAAGAACCCAACAAGGATTAAAGGAATGAAGTTATTTCTGCAAGGAATTGTGAAAAAGCTAGGAAGAGCAAAGATACAGAGTTAGGCAACAAATAATTGAAATACTTTGAACTGAGTATTCCATATAAAGAGATTCGCATTTAATTGATTCAAAATGATAAGAGTATTAAAGATGCCTCTAGATCTTCCCGTTCTGATCTCAGCCACGAAGATGAGCACTATAAACTCGAAATCTCGACAAAACTCAGCAAAATAGCACCTGAATTGATGTGGAAGGTGGAGGCAGTCTAGGAGAGTGATGGGCACGGGGCGGGACACAGATTTGCACTTGTGATTGGCACCAGCCTTAAGCTCAGAAGAGAGGACGTGAGAAACATGATCCTAGCTTGAAAACAAGACTTCTTACTGGCACAAGCTTCACACCAGCAAATGACAGCATGGATTATTTGTGCATGATGTGACCATTCCTGGTAACGGTAGCCCCAGCAGAGGATTCCACAGCTAGGCAAAGGGGATACTCCCTAGTCATCTGAGAAGCCCCTGATACAAACACCACCCCAGAATCGAGGGCTTGGGCCTGATTCTGGTGGGCCCGCTGGAGACTACTCATGTACTCAGTTTCTGAACGCATCAGTTCTGACTTGGATTTAAAAAAAAAAAAAAAGACAGGAATTTTCCTTAGGAAACACCCACGAATATTTTCCATATCTACACCAAGTCACTTGCACAGAATCTTTTATTTTTGTTGATAGGAGTCATTTCTCATAAGTGGGTAAAACGGAGGGTGTATGATTTCCTCTAAGTATTTCAGCCATTTAACAACATTGCTCCAACGTCTAGATGTACACTCTAGGAGCTGGGGGAGTCAGGGCATAGCTGGACTAATTGTTCAAGTACTCACCTAATTAAGGCTCTCCACACTACATGACATCTAGGCATCAAGCATTAAACATAGAGATATATATCAGAAAACCTGATTTTTCCTGCCTCCCAGGCTTTACAGCAAGCTGTTTGAAAGGCTGAGTCTTCCACATAGCTTTCAGTCAACGATAGAAAAAGTGGATTGTGGCAAGGGTTCCTTGTGAAGATCATTAATGGCAATACTGCAGCCTGCAGTGGCTGTTCACTACCGTGTTACAACATTAATGATAGCTCATGTAAACCTCACAGACTTGGGGAGGTCTTTTGCTTCTGTTTGTAAATATTAATTATATAGACCTCTGGGAATCATTGTGGCCTTTTGTATATACTTGTATGCTCTTTTGAGCCATATATTTTTTCTAATAATTTTCATTCAGTAAACACATTTTAATAGAGAGCAAACACTATGTAAAGTACCAATACCGGGACTTCTTAAAACTTAAGGTGAGACTACCCTGTTCTGTAATCAATTAGAGCTGATTACACTCAATTACCACTTAACTAATTAAAACTATTTTAAATATGCACTTCCAGTCAGTAGGAAGCAAGAGTAAAACAGTGCTTTATTTATCAACAGTAGATATTTTACATTTTTTTTTCACAAAAATTAAAGTGTGGAGTATGGATTCTTCTTGTTGAAATTAAAAGATGGAATGATTCAGATAGCATTTCCCTTTCTCTGCCCGCACACCTTTGTTTAACTTGTTTGAATTTCTCTGATCGTATGTCAACTTTCTGCATTACCTCTCCGTTGGCCTGGGTGCATCCTTGACCTTCTAACTTGTCCCGATTGTCCACTCTGGTGTTCTTTATTGATTGAGAATTAGGGTCCCAATTCACAGATCTAAAAGTCTCTGAGGCAGAAAGAAGTGAGAGTTTTAGTTGAAATAATATTGTCCATCTTTGGGGAATTATCCTCCTTTGTTTGGCTGTTGTTTCTTTGTTCATTGTTACTTTTGCTTTTGGTGTGGTTTCTGCTTTGCTATAGAGTCTCCTGTAACCCTGAGGTGAGCTTCAACGACCTGTGTTGTTGAGGCTGGCCTCGAACTCCTTCCCTTTCTGCCTTCAATAGTCAGGACTGCAAGTAGGCACCGCCATGCTCAGCTCTGTCAGTCTGCTTGCTTGTTGTGTTTGCGTTTTTGAGGGGCAGCTGGGGACTCACACCTTACACATAGTAGGCAAATGTTCTGTTGAACCACAACTTGAGTTCTCAAATTTCTGTTTATAAATCTTTTTTTTTAAAAAAAAAAAAAGTTATTTCATCTACCTAAGGAAAAAAGAATACTAGGAGAGATGAAGTGTTGCCAGGCATTGTGGAGTCCTAACTACTGAGAGCTTCAGACTGTGGCTCTTCACAACACTTCTAGGTAGAGTTGAGCTGTATGTAGCAGCTTCCTACGTGAAATGCATTTTGTTTTCTCAGTGAAGAGATTTAACCAAAGTTTCCCTGATTGAACTCCTAACACCCGTGTGAAAACTTTAGACCCCATAGTTTATTCCCAGAGGATATGGCTCACCTTAGACCACCAAGCCACCCTGTTTAAGTTGCCCATGGAGCAACAGTGACCCCCAGTGGTCAATGGTATGATCTTGTCCACCCTAATCTGTAGCCTGAACTGAATCATTGTGTTATACGAATGGAATAGTAAGTAACCAAGCAAAGACTAACCCTTTGGGCAACTACAAAACAAATAAATAAGTAGCCTTCTATCCCACTCTGTCTTGTTTTACTAACGGTGAATAAATTTCACTCTAGAGTTGGTGATGATTATCTCTGTTGGTGTGTTTATTAGAGTTCTTCAAAGGTTCATAGGGGGTCAGGGACAATTTTTTTTTTGTCATTGTAATTAAAAACATGGAGGATACATTAATTGGATGGTTCAGGGCTGAGTTGTTTCTAATTAAATGATTCCTGCTAACAGAACCAAGTTCGGAGTTTCAGTCTACTGTTTACCAGCTGTTTGACTTCAGACATGTCATTTAACTCTCTGAGTCTCTGCAAAAATGTAACCAATTTTTTGTTAAGATTAAAGGCACCACCTACGCAACTCCTGGAGCGTAGCAGGCACTGTTTAGATGCTACATTCTTGGAGGTAGAGGAGTTTGGGCTGAGGATTCAATGATGTAGACTTTTTTAGAACTGTTCAAACAAGTCCTTTTTCTTTTTAAAATGTAATGAGGTCTGGGGGGAAACAGTTTCACCTAACATGTTGCTCTTATTTCTCTTTCCAGTCTTTGAAGCCATCAAATCATGCCACCATTCAGAGTATAGTGAGAGCAGTGGGGGTCGTCTCTGGAATTCCCGAGCCTTGCTGTGTGCCCGAAAAGATGTCCTCGCTCAGCATCTTGTTCTTTGATGAAAACAAGAATGTAGTGCTGAAGGTCTACCCTAACATGACAGTGGACTCCTGTGCCTGCAGATAACCCGGCAGAGAAGGAAGTCGAAGGCTCCATACAGTCACTGGTTGGGTTTTATGGACCATTTCTTTCTTCTTTCCTTTCTTTTTCACTCTATTTGTTTTTGCACTGCCAATGCGTTTTGTCCCAAACGATGTTTTATTGCAGAAAAAGAATGATCAAATAGATCGAAAATTTCCACCAAGCAAAACTGAACTTTATTTTCTTCTGAATGTAACTAAAAGTAAGATTTTGGTAAATGCAGGCATCTGTTTCTTTTTTTTTTTAATCACATAAGAAAAGCTATTACTCAAACTGACTTTAGGAGTGTTACAGACCCTGTTGACTTATTTTTGTATTGGGATTTAAAACTAAGTGGGAAATAACAGCAATAACTTACCATTTGTCTCTACTCATCTAACGACTAAAGAGATGTAGATAGGAAGCTTGAGGTTTTTATTAGTTTTCTTGCCTTAGATTCACGAGCAACCCAGTCTGCTATACACCCAGATGGCTTTGATGTTCATGTAAAGAATATCTGAGATTTATTTACCTTTGCTTTTTCTCCACAATCATGGTGTGTGTTGACTTAGCATATGCTGAGGGCTAGTGTGTGTATACACGTGCCAGGTGCCTGTACTTTTGTTAAAATCTTTTTTCTTTTGTGGTTCTGAAGCTCCATCTTCATGGGATTCCTTTTCTTTTTCAATATCATATTCTGATGAGCACCATCCACTAGTGATTGCCATGATTCAAGAGCATATGCCAAGAGCAATGCTTGATCCAGCCATCTGAGGGGATGTTTTCATTTCACTGCGTTCCAGGAAAAGAGAATCAGGAATTCCATTTTTGAAAACCCAGATGTAGCTCTCCTGTACCTCCTTAAAAAAAAAAAAAAACATTTTCATATGCTCTAAGCTAATTTCGGAAGTACTTCCTGAAGTTATCTGTTCTCTAGTTCTCTTGCTATTATCCTTCTTCTTTGTGTGCTGCTGTCCACAGACATTGAGGCTTAAACTCCGTTAGAAATGACCACGTGAATGACTATCATGTTCCCCACTTATTTCTAGGCTCTCCACCACAGAGATCAAGGTATCAGCCTTCATCATGGAACTTACAGTCACTTATATCAAAGTTTGCTAAAAGCTATCCACTAGGAAAGAGAGCCAGTCCAGACCACAGTGTTTCCATCTCCAATAGTCAAAAGTGCCTCCTTTTAGAATTTTTGTCCTTGAAAATCGCTTTATAGTCTTTCCCTCAGGAACTGGAAATGTATCTCAGTGGGTAAAAGTGCTTACTCCCCAAGTCATTCCTGGGACCAACACGGTGGAAGGAGAGGAAGGACTCCTACACGTTATCTTCTAACCTGTGCTCATGCGTGCATACACACACACACACACACACACACACACACACACACAATGTTAACATTTAAAAGGTCTTGTGACTGTTTTTACCTGAAGGGCAGAGTAAATTCAGGTAGTGTGTGGCTGGCGGTTGTCTCTGAGATCAGTCTTACATGATGATTAGAAATAAGAAAGTCACTTCACAGGGTATATGAGATCAGAACCCGTGAGGCTTTATCCCATTTTCTGCCTTTAGCTGTCTATAGAGCTCAGCCGTTATTAAAGGCTGAGAGTTTGCTTTCTAAGATGAGCTGTCTCACACACAGTCTTTCATGGGTGACATTTTAATTAATAAAACTTTATTTAAATGGAATACATAAAAAGTGCCTGTTCGCAATGTGTTAGGCACAAGTTTCCATACGGTGCCAATGTAAGATTTTGAGATCTGGGATTGATGGGAAAAGCATTACATTTTCAAAAGCTGTTTCCTAGATTAAACCTGCTTGGCCATCTCTATTTCCCTCTCTTTCCCTTCTCAACCTCACTCTTCCTCCTGTCTTTCCTTTCAAACACTGCTCTAGCCATTCTTACACACACACACACACACACACACACACACACACACACACACACACACCCCATAAAAAGATACACAGAAAGACAGAGGCAAAGACAGATACACACAGGGAGAGACATTTGAAAATAAAATAATTATTTTTTATTAAACAAAAAGTCTACAAAATCCACAAAAATACCACTGGGTTAGTTTTGTGTTGAGCATATTTACTCCTAGATGCAGAGCCTGCCCTGCAGTGTGGTTAACATACCCAGCAACACTCCACTGGAGAATGCTAATTTTTCATCTGCAGGTGGGTATCAGTTTCAGAAGGCTTCTTGATTAGGGGTGGGAGCCTGTGTCTGCCTTCCCACTTAGAGCTAGGGTCCCATCTGGCTTGAATCTGTGCATTCTTTTCCTGATAACTGTTTTCTGGAATTCCAGTTAAGGAATTACCCATATCCATGCAGTATTTCAAGAATTCTTCATTGTAACCTGTGTAAATAATATATAATTTACAGAATCTAATGCTGTAGAAGGAAACTGGATATTGAATGCCTTAGATCTCAGGATTGCAGTATTCCAGATTAAATTTTACGCTCACCTAGCTATGTATTAACTGATGGTCATTTATTCATTAATATAATGTTTTACTGTTTCTGTATAAAAGTCTTATTACCCATTTAATATTTCATAGACAATTGTAAGTAATGCTATCATCAGTCTGACTTATACAATGTTTCCTTTAACTACATTATTCAGTTAATCTTGAAGCTTTAAATTTTCTCTGTGCTACCAAGTAACAAATGTCTGAACATGTTGAATCAAGGTTGGGTTAGAGAATAGCTATGCATACCAGATCTATAAGGATAAGTAAGCAACTAAGTAAGAAATCTTGGGTAAGTCTGATTTCTCAGTATTTTAATGTAGCTTATAAGGGATAAAATGATCCCCCTTTCTCTAAAAACAAAATTTTCCCTTCAACTTTTCACACTAATTTCTGTAAATGTTTAAGTTGAAAATCTAATGCCTGTACAGTCAGTGGCAATTTAAATATATATTATATGTATATGGAAAAAGTTTAAAGATGCTTTTAATTTATTTCATGACTGTTGCGTTTCTATATTGGTAATGATTTTCTTCCTTACAAGGTGAGAAAACATCTTTTTTTTTTTTTTACTATAGTTCCTAGATGGGACATGCCATTTGGTTCTTTAGTCAAGTCCATGTCGAGGGTGTCTCCATGGAACTGTGAAGGGAACTTCACTACTGATGTATTAAGCTTTGCTGGACTTGTATCGTTCTCCTCCAGTAACGAAGGACTTTCATTCTCTATTACAAAAATAAAAACAGCTTAATTGAACTGTTTCCCATACTATTCTCTTTCCTGGGGACGATCCTGCTTCAGAAACATTTCTCACTGGGCCACATTTGGTACAAGGAAAGAAGCGGAAGCAAAGTTAAATCTGTCAGAAGAATGAACGCTTTCAATGAACAGAGTTCCCCCAACATCTAACCAACAGAACGTGACCTGCATCTTAGAGAACCACAGAAGCTCACACAAGGGAAATTTGTTGAGCCTTTACAAGTGGGAACCCTTATCGCGATACATTTAATGTTTTCTTCCTTCATTAGACCACAAATTCTACATTTTGTGATAGAAAGATGTAGGTTTTTGATTTTTCTCCCCTAACTGTCTGGCTTCCTAGCTCAATGATAACTTTATTTCTGCAGCCAAGATTACCACATATTGTCCATGTTAGAGTGTTAAGATCTAAATGTAATTAGTCTGATCTTTATGTAATTAGTCTGATCTTTGAGATGCTGTTTAAATTGCAAAATTCTCTTTATGAAAAAAAGGCCTGAGGGTATGGAATAAAATACACTCCCCTGCCCTTCCCACCCTTCAGTCTGAGCCTACTCCATTGTGGAGGGTGAGACTAGAGGCATTAACTGACCATCTTGAGCAAGTTCCCTGTTTTCACACAGCCTTGTCTATCCTACATATAAATGAGGTACTAAACTCCTGCCTCTTTACCAGCCATACATGTGATGGAAGGTTGCCGACAAGATTATGCAAAAAACTTGAAAAACTGAACATCAAAGGGGGAAAAACAAGCCCAACTTAAAAACAGGGCAAAGAATTCAACAGAGTTCTCAAAAGAGGAACTACAAATGGCTCCGAAATATTTTTTCAATATTATATTGAAGTTACACAATCAGATAAATACAAATTAAAACTACAGAATGGATAAGAATTTTTTAAAAGGGGGGGGCAAAAAACAGCAGTGTGGAGTTGGGGAAAGAGGAGCCCTAATTCTCTGCTGCTGTGATTGCAAACTGGTGCAGTCACCATGAGAATCAGAGTGTAGGTTCCTCAAATGGTTAGAAATGGATATTCCACAGGATCTATCTGTACCACTCCTGGGCATACATCCACACAAGGGACTCCATATCCTTCATGAATACTTGCTTATCCACGTTCATTGCTGCTCTGTTCACAATAACCATAGTGGAAACAATCTAGATGCCAATCAGCTAATGAATGGAAAATGGAAACATGGTATAACTTCACAACAAAATATTATTCATCTGTTTAAAAAAGTGAAATTTGAAGGCAAATGAATGGAGCTGCAAACAGTCATCATGAGTAAAATAACTCAGATACAGAAAGACAAATATCTTGTTTTCTTTCTATGTGGATGAATCATTGGACAGGTGTGTTTTTATGTGAAAAACCCATAGATGTAAGAACACTAGCAAGGAAATATGGGAGAAAGGAGAGAATACATTGATAAAAAAGGGAGGTGTAATATTAGAACAGGGAAGAGCAAATGAGATGAGGAATGGGAGGAGGTCAGAGTAGAAGAGAGAATATGGGAAATGGATCCTTTAAAAAAAGTCATATAAAAGCCTACTATTTTAAAAGCATCCTAAATTATAAATGCACAATAAAAAGAGTTTAAATAGAGTTACACAATAACAGGAGTATAATACCCCCACCAGAAACCACCTGCTAGCAAGTACAAAGCCCAGTAACAGAAATGGATTACCACTTTTGGCAACAAGCCCCCCACCCCCCGGGGGGGACTGACAAATGTCCCTAAATTACGTTGTCATTGTTCTTGGTTGCCCTCCAGGACTTGCTGGTAAGACCCTATTACTGAAGACACTGAACCCTGGAGAAATCAAGCCGCTGCTATCCTGGATGGTTTACCCTTAGTGACTAGCGTTCCTAGTGCTGGAAGTTGCTATGCACTCATCTAGAGAAAAAAGTACTCATCAGTCCTACATGGGACATCTGTATCAACCCTTTCCCTCAGGGATCACCACAGAAGAGGAACCCGTGGTGCTGGATGACGACAGTGAAACTGGTTTCAGGACACAACAGGGCAACTGTGACATAAACTCACAGTAGTGATAGCGAGCTCACTTGTGCAAGCTAGAGCCAGACCAAACCCCAGCGTGGACTGGTGGTGAAGTAAACATAAATTGCCATCCCTAGCTGGGGAGCTAGTGGCACTTGACAGCTTCTGGAAGAGGCGGAGCTATTTCTCTTTAAAGGTATGACTCCTGATTGGTTGAGCATGCATTGGTGACTCCTGATTGGTTGAGCATGCATCAGTGACTCAAGAGGTGCCAGGCTCACGGGACTCTCCCCGGGGCTGAACAATGTGGTGAGTGTTGTGACTCAGCCCTTCCACCTGGGCCATGGAGGGGGGGCGGTGTCTCCATGGTGCTTATCAAGGGAAACAGTTGTCTTACCTTAGGTCGGAGCCCTGACACAATTGTCCGGGTTACAGTCCAGCTAGAGGTAATTTTTCTATTCCTTCCCACTCTAGCTCAGCAAAACTAGGCCTAACACTCCCTCTGACATCCTATCTTACCATGTGATCTCTCTCACATAGCATTCCTGCTGTGATGTCATCCTCTATGGTGTATATTTGGCTTGTGCTTACACTACGAGCCAAATACACTTCTTTTTTTTTTGTTTTGTTTTGTTTGTTTTTTGAGACAGGGTTTTTGATGTATCTCTAGCTGTGCTGGAACTCTCTCTGTAGTCAGGCTATCCTTGGACTCACGAAGATCCACCTGCCACTGTCTCCCAAGTGCTGGGATTAAAGATGTGTGCCACTTTCGCTCAGCCATAACTCTTGTCTTTATTTATTACCCGAGGTAACAGAAATGAATTAAAACACCCACTAAAATGCTTCCGTACAGGAAATTCTGAGCATCGCTACATCTCATTGAGCTTGGCTAGTCCAACAGACTGAGGACACGTTATCATAGCCCCAAGGAATGTGTTCTGATGGTGCAGTGGGCAGTTTCCATCTCCTAAGCAGTGGTGACACTGCTCCTTCTCCCTTGAGCTGTGAGCAGAGGCAGAAATGAACAAGAAGCACCTTTGGCCCCAGTCTACTCTGAGTGGATGAGCCATGTGGTAGAAGCGACTCTTCTGACAGACTCTGAGATATGTACTGTCTCTAACCACTCTGAGCTCAAAATGAACAATTATTACGTATTGTAATAATTGTGTATCAGTTTTCAATCCCTCTCCCTCTCCATCCCTACTTTTTCCGTGTATATCTGTAAATCTCCTCCCCCGTTTACTATGCCTATTTTCTCTACAGTCAACAGAGAAAGAGAATTCTACTCCAAGAGGCAATTGGTAGCTTTGGGTAGTTATTGTACAGAAGAGAATGTGACACATTCTATGTTTCCCCACTCTTGAGTATTGTCAGGGTTAATTAATGATGGTTTGGTATTTATTTAGTGCTCATTTTCTTCTAAAGCATGGAAGCACCTCCTTGTTGGCAATGATATCTCCAATCCCAGACAAAGTTCAACTACAGTATAACAGATGTTTTTCCTTCACAGAAACACACACTCATGCATGCACACAGACACATGCACTCACTCACTCACTCACACACACACACACACACACTCATGCACTCTCTCTCTCTCTCTCTCTCTCACACACACACACACACACATGTACTCACATACACATACAAACACACAAGGCAGGGAGGGAGAGAAATGGAAGATGGTCGATAGAGAAGTCCAGAGGAGGAGGAGAAAGGGGAGAAAAGGAGAAAGAGAGAAGCATCATTAAAGCAGAGATAGGATTTCCATTGTGGTCCAACCCTCTGCCAGAAATATCAGTTTGGCTATGTTGTCCTGTTTATGGATGTCTCCCATGACCGTGAGCACTGACACATGAGCACGTGAACATTCACAGAGTTCGTAAACGAGCTAAGCTTTTGTAATTTCATTAGACAATCTTATTGTTACAGGTGGGAGAAGTTAATGACACAGTAGCCACATGTGTGCAATTGTGACAGTCGTGTAGACTGAGGATGCGTGGGCACTGGACCACATGCTGTTATCACAATTGTGTGTAGGAAAATTTTGAACCTTTGCAGTCTTTATGTGGATGCGGAGGTAGATGGTGAGCCTAGGAAGAGCTTACTGAGTGCGTCTGCATCCAGACATAAGGCAGCCCTCTGAGCTGTGCTCTACACATTGGCTAGATGCTCACCTTCTAACATACTGAAGTGATGTGTGTTACACAGGCAGGCTGCAGGCTGGGTCAAGAGCTCCTTGAAGTTGCTGTTTCCCCTGATGTCACCTCTAAGGTCGGTCTCCTAATTCCTTCAGCGGAATTTGAGAGGATTCTATGCTAAGTCCATGCCACTCCAGTAGAATCCAGCCGGAGATCTAAAAGGGGATGAAGAATTTATTATCACATGAGACATTTTTGTCAGGTAGCAGAAAGGTGTCTATTTTGAACAACCTATTAGACACACCTGGAAGATTATTTTCTGCTAGAGAGCAAAGGAAAATAATTTAAACATAAGTATATAAATGATTTAATTGAAATTTATCTTTCAATATAATATCTTAGAGAAAATTGACCTTTGCTATTATTCTTTCTTCTGTAAATGTATGGAATAAAAAGAGTCATGGATAAGACTCCACTACCACAGCAGCATTAAATACTCCGTGGCAGAGGTGGGTAGTGGAGCAAACCATTCATCTCGTGAACAGGAGGCAGAAGCCACAAACAGAACAGAACAAGGGCCCTTTGAAGACTAGCCCTCAATGACCTAAGAATTTAGCATTAAACAAGTTCTAAGCCTCTCACCACCTTCCCATGACAGCACTCTCGGGACTGACCCTTTAGTACATATATCTTTGAGGTCCCCTCATCACTCATGCAAACCACAGCATCACTGAAGATTCACTTATGGAGAGGAACATAAGTGTACTGAGTTTATGGGAAAATGACAGAGCTGCACTCCAAATGTTCATAATCAGGTTAAAATAAATGCTTTTGGCTGCGAAGTTTCTTACTCAAAGAAAGAAAATAATAGGAATATCTGCTTTGAACCACTGAGTATTTGAAGAGGGTTACCATGATAGCCACTGGACACAAGAGATTGGGAGTGCGATTCATTCAGCAGTGGCTGAAAGGGAAGGATGCAAAGAAGTGGGCCAACTGGTTTAAGGCACAACCTAAAATTTGCTCTGATGTAGGCTTTAGATGCCAGGCACCTGGTGAGGTCAACCAGAACAACTCACAGTAGATAAAACATTTGGTGAGTGTGACCTGAAGGCTGCCTGTATCATGACCATTAGATTCTAAGATCGAATAAAATTAAAGTTTTGGCTCTTCCGTTCAGCCACATTGGAGTCCTTCCCAGCCTCATGTTACTAATAGCTTCCTTTATTCCTTTGCATAGGCATATCTCCATTACCAGTGAGTCTGACCTAAAGGATAAGCAGGAAGTAGCCTCACTTTGGCTGTAGGAAAGGAGGGTTCTTGTCTAATCATAGGCTCTAAAAATGATTAAGTTCTTTGGTAGATTAAAGATTAAAAGACAGTTACAAAAAGATAAACTATACTTTTTTGAGATCGTGTGTTTATCACTCTGATGGATAAGCTGTCTCAAATCATTTCTCCTGCTTCTGGGTCCAGTTTCTACTCAATTTCAGTGCTTAATATAGATGTTAACTTACATAGAGAGCTGTGCGACTCCTTCTAACACTATATGACCAAGAAGATCCCAACAAGGCTTTCTCTGATTCTAACAACTTCTTAGATGGCATTGGATCTTCCAGAAGTCACTCGTAATCAGTCATGTCTGCTTGGGCAAGAAGATGCTCTTGTTCACCTTAGGAAAGTTCAGCATCTTTGTAGGTTGTAGGTGTGGCTTCTCTTACCTGTAATCTCAAGACTAGGGAGGATGAGGCAGGAAGAGTGCTGTGAGTTCAAGGCCAGCCTGGTCCACAATCAAGCCACTAGTGTGGTCTGTGTCAAAACAAAAACAACAAGTACAACAACAACAAAAGAATGTGCATAACTTAATTGTAGTGGCCAGAGTCTGCAACCTTAGCACTCCAGAGGTAGAGGCAGACAGTTCTAGGTCATACTTCATTCTACAGAGAGTGTGAGGCCACCCTTGACTGCATGAGATGCTTCCTTTAAAATGTCATGTGCAGATAAAGATAATTAAGTAAACAATATTAAATCACTTTGCTCTGGTGTTCATCAGCAGTCATTTCAATCCAGTTTTGATACTATCTCATCTTAATCAGCTGTCCAGGCAAACGACCTGACAAATCAAAGGTGTGAGGCACAATCATGTAAAATGTTGTAGGAGAAAATCATATTACATGTGTAAAATATTACATAAAGCACAATTTCCCTACACATTTCACAAAACTGAGAAATCTCCAAATTTTCATCAACTCTACTTCTTTGGAGATATCAAAACATGTAATAAACACTTAGAAATAACTTGGTCAGAAAGGTAGCTATTTCCAATGCTGAAATAGAACATCGTGGGTCTAAGCTAAACAAAGACAGTTCATTTTAGACTCCCCAGCTGGTTCTCCATGCGAGGTTGAATGTTTGCCCAGAAAACCACAGACTTACAAGGAAAGTTTTCAGCTTCAGTTACCAGAGAGAGTTGCTTTGTGCATTCTGAGGACTTGTGCTCCTCTATCATTTTAAAAACAAACAAACAAAAAAACAAAAAACAAACAACACTCCCCCATTATTTTAAGCTGTTCAAGCTACAAAAATCCAAGACAACTGACGGGAAATGCTAGTGTCTCCTATACTTAGAACGAAGTTCACAGGGCTCATAAACCATGGGAGAGGTCTGAGTTGTTTTTCACAGTGTGTAGAATGCAATAGGATTTCTTTATCGGTTATTCCCGCTAAAGTTTTGGGTGGAATTTTAGTCACAGAAATAAGATGTTTGGAATGAAATTCTTGAGCACTGAATACAACCTGATAGATCTATAAGATGTCCAAGTGGAGAAGAGCTCTTTCGGTGTGTGAGAAGGCAGTGGAAGTCACCGGAAGGCACTGCTGCAGTTCCTTTTGCCCTTTGTCATTCTGATTGGTCAGCTGATTGGTCTTTCCTTAACCTCCTAGTGAGCTTGGATGATTCCTGGTTTTCTGTTTTCTGATTGTATCGTCTTCCCTGTTTGTCTATTGCTCCCATGAAGTGTATTCCTTCCTGTCTTGTGGTTTAAACCATCCTTCTTCTTCCTTTATGTATAGAATTCTCATACGCATTTTTCTGAGGTGGTGGCTGTTATCATGAATCGCCTTAACTGTGCATGTCTTGAAATATTATAATTTCTCCATCTATTCTAATAGATAACTTTGTTGGATATTGTAATCCCAGCCTCCAGCTTCCATCTTTGGAGGCCCCTCTCCTGTGCCCATTGCACATTGACCCCTCCCCGAGAAGGGTCAAAGTTGTCCACCAAACCTTGACACTTCCCAGGAAAGGTAAAGACCACTCCCACAGGCTATTTAAGCTGCTCCCCAGAAAATAAACACGTAGTTTTTTTCTCTTCCTCTCTGGTGGTCGTGTTTGGCGGCTTTCCATTTCTGCTCAGGGCCACCTGGATATCTTTTAATTTGGTCTGATTTGGTTTGATTGGGATTATTGCACCAACGGAAAGGCTTGGTTAGGAAATATTCCTAACATCTTGGAGGTCCCATTAGGGGCTGTTTTTCCTCTGGGTCCATGTGTTGTTGGACTTACCCCTTATCCTGGTTCTCTCTGCCAGACTAAAAGCGACTTCCAGGATAGAACAGATTCCTCTTGGTAAGTCCCCCCCCCTTTTTTTTTTTGCTCTATGCTACTAGGGTTTTGGGGTACACATTTGTATTTACTTTTGTCGATTTTTGGGCTTTCACAGAAGCCGCAGTCTGCGCCGAAAGCCTGATCCAAGCACCTGAGCCAGGCTTGGCTGAGGTGAATTTTGATTGACCAGGGACACCTGCCATTCAATTTTCACGGCCCCGTTTTGGCCCAAGGGTTGTTTCAGTGGGTGCACTGTGATAGACTTGAGCCACACAATTGGACATAGACTTTTAAAATGGGCGCTTGCAATTTGAAGCCAGATCTGTTATCGCCCCTGGGCTGCCTCTTACAAAATCTTTATAAATTGGGACTCTCAGATACAATCCCAAACTAATTTCTCTATGTACTAAGAGTTGGCATCAAATACTACATTGACAATGGGACACGACGGCCACCAGAGGGAACCCTTGAGTTTACTGTCCTCAGACACCTAGAAAATTTTTGTCACCTGGAGACAAATGGACAGAACTCTTGTACGTCCATGGTTTTGGGGCACTGCGCTCTTGCCCCTCCCTCCATAGCCATGTCTTGCAACACTGGTTTTAGTCGCTAGACTCACAGCGTCTCCAGATTCCCAGCCATCTGGGAATTGGGATCCCAATAGCTTGGCCTAGACCGTGCAACCAACCAGAGGCACTGGCCCTTCCCCTACTCTTTGGAACCCTCACTACCCAACCCCCTCCAGTGGAGCAACGTTCTCCCCATTCCTCTCCTGACCCACCCTCACCTGCTCCCTTCCTAGGTCAACTTTCTCCTTACCTACTTTCCTCCCCTCCCCCACACAGCATTTTCTTACCCTTGGACCCCATCTACACACTGGGTTTACCCCTCCCAGTCCTCCCCCATCTCTTCCCACACCAAATCTCTCCATAACCCCACCCTTCTCTGCCCTCTAGGGGAAGTAGCTGGAGCCAATGGCATTCTTAAAGTCCATGTTCCCTTTCTCTTCCAGATCTTCCTGAGATGGAAAAGCAGCTGGGTTAAAGAATTTTGCTATCTGTCCCAGGGCCATGATCTATCCTGGCATGACTTCTATGTTATCCAGGCTTCTACTCTTACTCCTGAAGAGCGAGGTAGAATTCAGGCAGCAGCTAGACAATATGCAAACCAGACTCATCTCGTAGACAGTACGGTCCCTGCGAGGGAAGTCACAGAACCACACTGGGATTACCAGTCTGGCCAAAGCAGCCAACAGAAGCAGGTTCACTGCCTCCTTCAGGGGATGGAAATGGTCTCAGAAAAAAGTAGTTAATTTTGACAGATGAAGACCCAGCCATTTTTTAAAAAAGACCATGGACCAATATGCCAGGCTGGACCCAGTCTCCCCAGCAGGAACCATGGTCCTAGCTACCCATTTTATTTCTCAGTCAATACCAGATATTAGAAAAAAGTTTAAAACGCCGAGGATGGTCCTCAAACCCCTATACAGGAATTGGTGAAAATGGCCTTTAAAGTTTTTAAATGGCCAAGAAGAAACAGCTGAGTCCTCCTGACAGACAAGGCTGTAACAGGTAGTTAAGCTCTAAGCCCAAGCCTTTCCAGCTGCCCTGGGCAAAGGAAGTCAACCATGAGACTCCATCCACTGGAGCTCAGCCTAAGTCAACCTCGCTGGCAGGCTTCTTCAAATATGGTCTAAATAACCATTGGGCATGATATTGCCCTGAACCCCCACTAGCTATGAGGCCATGCCCTATCTGCCAGCATCCTGGAAATCACAGTAGAACTCTCAGCCCCTTCTTTAGCACTATGTCTCCCTGCATATTGTCATCTTACATCATGATGATAGTAGACCGAACCTCTGAATTCTAAGTGAGCCCCTATTTTTCTTTTGAGAATGAGATCCCTTTGAACAACTTTACTTAAATTTCTTGACTTTCCTGATTTGTTTGCATCAATGTAGGGGCTCCAGATATTAGTGTTCCCTGTGCAATATAAGGAACAACCCAATTGGTTATTTTTATACACTGTTTCTGGAATATTTGTTGTTAATCTCTCCCAAAAATTATAGCAAATACTTTATCTATGTTATTTTCTGCCTATAATGAAGAAATTTCATCATTAGTAAAAGGTACTACAAATTCTATTGGGTCAATACCTGTTAATTGACAAAGTCTTAATTTTTATTTCGGAATTAATTCAGAAACTTTTTCTACATAGGTCTTTAATGTTTTACTCTGTTCATGTTACAAAAATATAAATTCTAAAATATTATCTTCTCTGTGCATAAGAATTCCTGTAGGAGGATGAGTGTAAGGTAGAATGACTAGGATGCAGTCAAGCTCTGGATCCAAGTGGGTGTCCTGTAATTTTTTTATACCAGAGTGAATTTTCTCTTAGCCTCAGATGATAGCTTTTTTGTACTATTTAAGTCCTTATCACCTTGTAAGGTTTGAAATAAATAAATACTTAGTTATTGATTATGTGCCATAGTCAGTTAATAACTCCCAGAAATTTTTGAAAATCATTAGGAGTTTGTAAATAATCTTACCTGGTTTGAATTTTTTTGAAAACCTATTTTATATCCTAGATAATTAAGAAAATCTCCTTTTTGTATTTTTTTCAGGAGCAATTTATAGTCCCCAGAAAGGCAATATTTTCTTTACTTCTTTGTTTTTTTCTATGGTATCTGCATTTGAATCAGCTAGTAAGATATTTATATGATGACAAATTATGGATTGAGGAAACTGTTTCCAATGTCTGTTGTACAAAATATTGACATAGGGTGGGGTTGTTTATCCTCCCTTGTGGGACAAATTTTCATTGATAACTTTTAATGGCTGGGAGTTATTATACATAGGCACCATGAAGGCAAATTTTTCTCTATCTTGTTCTTGTAAAGATAGAGTAAAAAAGCAGTCTTTTAAATCAATAACTATAATAGACCATCCTTTAGGTGATAGAGAAGGAAGGGGAGTCCAGGTTATAAAGAACCTGTCAGCCAAATTACTTTATTTATGGCTCTCAAATCTGTTACTATTCTCCAATATCCAGATTTCTTTTTAATGACAAATATAGGAAAATTCCAAGGACTGGTCGATTCTTCAATATGTTGAGCATTCAGCTGCTACCAAACCATCTGTTTTAATGTCTGATTTTTCTGATGTTGAAGGCCATTGTTCCACCCAGAAAGGTTTAATGTTAACCATTTTAAAGGTAGGGCTGTTGGTACCTTGAAAAGATTACCAGCTGTTCTATTCTGTTTATGTACAATCTGAATAGTCTGTGACTGTTCTTTATAATACTTCTTAATATTTTTGTCAGAAACATATGTTAGTTTATGGTTTGTTTCTGAGATTGCAGGAATGTTAATCTGGGTATTCCATTGCTGTAACAACTTACTTCCCCATAAATTCATTGCTTTGTTTACCACACATGGCTTTAATTTTTCTCTTTCCTTCTGGCCCCATACATTTGACCCATCTTGTACTTTTTTAACCTGAGAAAAAATTCCAGTCCCTAGAAGCTGAACATTTACCTCCTGAAGAGGCACATTTAGATGCTAAGATTTTGGTACAATTATTGTTACATCTATACCTGTGTCTACCAAACCGGTAATTTCAATGCCATCTATCTGTATTTTTAACTTTGGTCTTTGATCATATATAGAACTTTGTCAAAATATTTGCTTTATGATTTCTCCTGAAAACTTATTTTTTTCAACTTGTAAAGTTGTTCTGTCATCCGTGGTTTTCACGACAGAAATTGTCTTTTAATTGCTCTGTGGAGGAGTTTTCCCAATGCTGACAGGGAATGATTGAACCGAATTTGACACAGGGGGATATGGGAGGCCCACCAAAGCATTTCCCAATGGGAAAGGGTTACCTTGCCTGTCTCCTGTTGATCTGCATTCATTAGTCCAACACTGGCCTTCGCCACCTTTGCCACACCTTCTGCATACTCCAGAAGGCTGGGGCTTTCTGTTTGGAATATCTCCAGATAAAAAATATTGTTTCTAGAATGCCTTGCCTACAATCCCTTTTTAGATGAACTTGTTTGTCACAATTATAACATCTGACATTTTGATTTTTCTTAAAGTTTTTTGAAATTACCTCTCTTATCTAAGCATCACCATGGTTATGAGATTCAATATTGACTGTATTACAGATCCATTCACCTATGAGTGCTGATCTTTCTTTTAAAGGCTTGATTCCCTCTTGCATTGTAAATTAGCATTTTCAAAAGCCAAATATTCAATTACTGTTCGTCTAATTTCTAGACCTGATATCATTCTGCAATAGTAAGGTAGAGTCTGCTCTAACTTCCTCTGTTTATGTCTGAATATTTTTTTTATTTTTTAGTAACCTTTTCCAAGGCTTATATCGTACTGGTCACATTTTTATTATTTTCATTAGAAATCATTATTTCAAGAAAGTATTTCTAAAGCTTGCATTTTATCAGTCAAATTTTTATTATTTTCATTAATAAGTATTATTCAGGCTTGTATATTATCAGTAGTAACATAATCTAAAGCTTGAATCTTATGAATAGCAAGTTTTTCTAAGGTTTGTATCTTATCAGCCAATTTCTCATATTTGACAGTTATTAAATCATTTTTAATGATAAATATGAATTACCAAGCTGATAATAATTACATCTGACATCAAGTCAATCCCAGCTAAAATGTTTATCCCCTCATTTATCTTTTCTATTTGCATCCTATCCATAGTAGCAGTAAACAGAGTGCTAAGTCCCTGCATTGTGGCATTTTCAATTTTTAACATTGAAAATCTTTTTAAGATTGTGCTCTCTCCTTTTTTAAAAAAATCTATCTATTCTATCCATCTATCTATCTATCTATCTATCTATCTATCTATCTATCTATCTATCTATCTATCTATCTATCTATCTATCGCCTAGTTTTCTTAAACTATCTTACCAGTTGCTGGTACCAATGCTCCACGGATTGGGTTTTGCAAAGGTATTCGATGTAGTGATGATGTTCTACCAGCAGGTGGAACAGGTGTGACATCAGGCAGGAGAGGAGCTGTTCCCGGGAGATCCATGTGTTAGAGAAGTCAGCAGCTGGGGCTCAGCATGCCAGGAGAGAATATGCTGCAGCCTAAAAGTTGACCAGAGGATGGCAATGGGGAGGACTGGCCAGGCAGCCACACTAGCTTTTGCGCTGGCCCTTGTGAGTGCCAGGCCAAGTTGGCCTGGGAGAGGTGGCAGGCTGCTGCTGTGCTAAGTGGAAAGTGAGGACTAGGGTGGCTATGTTATGGCAGATCACATTGTTTTGGTGTTGTTTAATAACGCCAGGGCAGGAACTAGATATTGCTATTTCTCTTACCATTTATTAAAAAATAAAACTCGTAGATAAATATTAAAGATAAAAAGCTGAGACAATCACAAGCAACTGTGAAGCACACTGCCACTACTGGCTTCCTTGTGTGAAAAGGCCAGAGCAACCTTCTGGGCCTGCCTCCTCTCCAGAGGGCCTTCTTTCTCTCCTCCTGAGTCTAACAAAGACTCTATGATCCATTCCAGATAGTTGAATGTGAACCCAGCCTCTCGAACAAAGTGTTCTGTTCATTTGAACAATCGGACCACAATGTAAGCAAAATCCCGTAGCAGTGATATAGAAACTTCCCCTCTGTGTACAACGTGATTATGACTGAAGTGTAGGGTACCATACCATAAGTTTTATTACTTATATTCATCCTAATGTTATGGAATTGAGACCCAAAGGAAGTGAATTTACTAAATTCATATGGCAAACTAAATCTTATTTCATGATTGTTTCCTTCACAATTCTTTCATTATTACTACTTCTTGATCCTGCAAGTGTTTATTGAGCTTTGTGCTGTGCAGGCTCTGAAAAATGCAGATACAAACACAAAGGAGATGCTCCTGGTACCCTCCCTAAAATGGCTCAGAGTCCAGTCTTTTCAACATGTGACTCAAGAGGCAAATAGAGTCTATAGAAGACCAAAAAGGCTGAGTGTCTTCCCACCTTCCTCAGAAAGTCCCAGGACATTGTGTAGGAAACAGCAATCAGCAACCTCTTCTTGATATCTAGACAGTAGAGATGATTGTTACTGTCTTAGGCTGACTAATTGTCTCCATGGTTTCCTGACAGTTGAGAATAATAGTTTGGGGACATCTGGACATGAATTCTAGACACCGTGGATGTAAATGCCATTCCATGTAGGAATACCATTACACAAATAATATTGATGTGGTCTGACAGATATTTACTCAGAGAATCGTCAGTGCCTCCTAATCCATCTCTTCTGAGCAAACCGTCCAGATTCAGTACTACTGACCTTAAAGCACCAGCCATTGGGAACATATTTCAATAGAATGCATTATGTTAATAATCTTCTAACCATCATGACCATCTTAGCTTTCCCAGGGCTTGTTCCAGATTCCATTTGTGCCTTGGCATAGCTAAAGCAATAGACTTTCACTCTCAGAAGTGATCTCATTTGTTTAATAATTTATATAGCCAGCCAACTTGTGATTAATAGAGGCTAATTCCTGCTTTGCTTTCATACAGAGAATGGCTTCCTTTTCATTTCTGAACCACTTGCTGTGTGCTAGGCATTCACTTAAGACATCCTTTCCTTCACAAGCACTAAATGTAAAAATATTGAGCTGTCCTGTAGATAAGAAAATATGAGTTCATTTATTTCTTAGGTAAAATGGCGTGATACCATAATAGTGGTGGTGCCACTAAGATTTGAGAGCAATTCTGCTCCACTACAGTAATAGACAGAGTAACTTTGGCCACAATATTGAAACTAGAGAAGCCTATTCTCCAAGAAGCTGAGAGTTTGGTATAATGTTGGGCTGGGAGAATGTAATCTGCCTTAGTTAGGGTTTCTATTGCTGTAAAGGAGCTCCATGACTATGTAACACTTATAAAGGAAAACATTTTATTGAGGTGGTAGCTTATACGTTCAGAGGTTTAGTCCACTATCATCAAGGTGGGGAGCGCGGTGGCTGGGAGTATGGTGGTGTGTAGGCAGACATGGTCCGGTAGAATTCTACATCTTGATCCAAAGGCAACAGGAAGTGAACTGAGACACTGGGTGATATCTTGAGCGTATATGAGACCTCAAAGTCCACCTCCACAGTGACACACTTACTCCAACAAGACCACACTACTTCAACAAAGCCACACCTCTCTTAATAATAACTCCCTTTGGGGGCCATTTTCTTTCAAACTACCGTGTAATCAGAAAGACGACACAAGTGTGGAGACAGGAGGTCCATGGATTCATTGGCCAGCTCCACCCTCACCTTGTGTGGGGGCAAACCTTGGCCATTTTCTCAGCTCGTACACTTGAATCTGAGCAGCACTAGGCCCTATGGAGGCTGTAAGTACATGTTCAGAATGGAGACAGTGGCATGTATTATCACTATGAGGGATGTGTTGGTATGCCCCCTCTGAGTGAGGCTTTGTATTCTTGCATGTTGCCTTTTTACCTCCTAAAGTATGGAACCTCACTATAGAGTCTACAGGATCTTAAAAGATATTTTTTCACTAATAAACTAGATCTTTTACGGTCCTGAAAATATTGAACCCCTTTGTTACTCCCTTTATTTACCTCAGCACTATGATAAAGTGAAGTGGGAAATTACACATGTGGGTTAGGAAGTGTCATAGAAAATGTAGTTAAGAGATTTCCATGGGAATTCTACCAATCACTTAGGCTTTCTCACCCTCAATAAAAATTGCTTAATTGATTTATATGCTAATAAAAGCGACTTGTCATAACTGTGTGGGACTATATACAATAGAGGAAGGTAAAATTGAAAGCAAAAACGTCTGTAATCTTAGTCCTGCCAGAAGTGTTCCCATGCTAATTCCTGTGAGTATACAGGCTATTCTCTGAATAGAACTATCATATATTGTAATATTCTTTTGTAAGCTATTTCCACACTAAGATTAACATTCTTTATGGTAATGTTATAAATATAGACCATATGAATTTTCTTCCAGTGTGATGCTCCATGCTTGTATTCAATTATTTAGCCACTCCAACATGACAACACACTTAGGATTGGTTGGGTTTTGCTGCTTTGTCCTGCTATCACACCAAATGCTACCATGGAGATTAGTACACAAACTATATAATCACTCATCTCATTGTTTCTTTTTTCCAGATTAAAATTTTTGTTTGTATTTCCTTGAGAATTTTATAAGCAAATACACCATATTTACATAATTTTGGTCCCTCCCCTATGCCCCTCAACCTCTTCCCTCATTCTTTTCCTCTCCTTCTCAAACTCATGCCTTCTACCTCTACAATTATAAATGTTACATATATATTTATACTTACTTACAACCTATTTGATTCAATTACAAATAGGCTATTAGTGTGTACAAATGTTTGGGGCTGATGACTTTGGATTGTATAGCCTATCAGAAAACTTGTCCCTGGGGAAACCACTCCTCCCTCCTTCCGCATCCATCGCCTTCCTGCAGCTCCTCATCTAGAGGTGGGACATTGTGAGAATATCCTCATCCATGTTAGCATGTATTAGGATGTCACCTGATGTGGTCATTGTTCTGTCCACCAAACTGTTGTGGTTTCCTGAGTGCAGCATCCCTGTCAGGTCCAAAAGATGCTATCTTAGGTCAGGTATTAGTTTATTTCTTTTAATCAAATTCCAAAAATGTTTTCTTTCTCATTCTGATCCATATCATTAAGCGTTCTTCCGAGCACAGCCTCCCTTCATCCGTATGGTATAATTGCTAGTGAGCATTGATCTTTTTAAACTTTGCTGCTTTAACTAGAATTTTAATTTTGTTGTTGTCAACAGCAACTCGATTTAGTTAAGTGAATAGTTACTGAAATTAATTTATTTAATCATTAGTTGCTTTGATTTATGTAACCTCTAGTAAAATGAAATGCATTATATTTTTATTATTAGATATTATTTATTATCTTTGGTTCTTTTATTGTCAGTAAGGAATTGGTACTTTTTGTTTTCATACATAAGAATTGTTTATTCACTAAAACTATGAGATGTTTAACAGTTGTTCATGTTACAACTATTTTTCCTAAGTGGACAGATACTTTTTATAGACACTGGATCTTCTTTTATTGAGTATACGTGTATACCTACATATGTGTGTACACACAGAGACAATGTAGAAACACAGACAGAGGTATGAATAGACAGGTCACAGCTACAGATCAATACGTGTGATGTCTCCTCACTCTACCACCTAGAATTACTTCATCTCTAGTGTTCTAGCTACAACTCCCTTTGCAGCCCTCTGCCTATGAAATTTAGCAGAATTTATTGTATTTTAGACACCTGCATTAAACTTTTATATCTTCCCTAGAACTGGAAACCCTTGATGCCCCACACCGCACCCAGAACAGCACTTGGTGGTCATCAGTTGAAAGAGAGGACGAAGGCTTTGTGCTTTCCCTTCTCAGTTCAGAGAGCAGGGACCTGTCCCACACAGCGGCCACTGACCTGCCTGTGGTTAAATAGTAGGCGTTTCTCCTGACATCCGCCTGCACTCATTTTATTATTCTTCCTGGATTCAAAGAATAACAAAGTCCTCTCGCAACAACTGTACCTATGGGAAAGGCTTAAGAGGGCAACACCAGTCCAGCCCATCAGGTACTCGGCTACATCCTTGGTCACAAAAGAGAAGCATGAGAGAAACTCAAACGTCCTGTGGACGTTTGAGATTCTGTCGTTTTATTTTACCACTCTCAGACCCTACAATAACAGCAGTAGCCGCCTCTTAATAACCATCCAGTCTATTAACTTCCATTTAAAGTCTGAATCCAAGCAGCCAGACCTTAGCTTCTTACTCCCACCACTAGAGGGCGACCAGTTACTAGCCTGGAGAGACAATACCACAGGCTTATTGTATCCTAGCTTTTGCATGAAGCCTTGGTGCTCTGGTTCAGTTGTATGTGACCCTACTACTTGGAGACATAGAGGTCAGGAAACCGTTTAGTCCTGGCATTATAAGTTTGTTTCTCAGTGTCGCTCTTCATCGTGAGATAATTATTCTATGGTGAAGGTCTTCAGTGGAATTTTGAAGTTAGACTCGGATGCTAACAAAATGCCATCTTCCCTGTTTATCTTTTGAGTTGATTGTTCTCAGAATTAAAATGAAGCTCACGTGCCAAATCTAATCATAACTGAACTGAGACAGAAAGTAGAACAGAGAGAACAAGGAACATCATTTCCAACTCTGGGCGGTCACTTGTATAAAACTGAATTGCCTAGGCTCCATCAAGAGACATATAGGTCACGTTACCCTTTTTCTAACTTGTAATTGAAGGAAATATTTTTTTTACAGATTTATATTATAACAATATTATATTTTCTACTAGTATGTCTAAAAAGTACGTGAGCCAAAGAACTCATTTCATAACAAATGTTACAGGGCTCCCTGATTTCATGTTTACATGGATTACTTTGAGAATGATTAAGAAATTAAAGATAGGCTTGGCAAGGGAACCAATCATTTAATACATTAATAGCACAATACTTTGTGGGTGACCTGAGAAATAGAGTCAGTTATAAGCTTGAATTTCTGTGTGATATTTTAAAGAATGTAACAGTTCTGACAACATTTATAAGTTTCTTTGGCAGGTTCCACTTGGAAAAGTCATACAGTATCATTGTCTTTTCCTTCCTGTCAATTCCCTGGCAGACACTATAGTGCTCAATAGCAATGTATGAGGATAAGTCAGGTCTTGGAGATTAGAATGAAGAAATACTGAATAATGTTCTTGGTCTCATATAAAAACTAAATTGCTATTCCCTAATTTTTTTTGCAAGCTGGGTATTTTTAGATTATTTACATTCTGTTTGTGCATAATGACGGAAATTTGCATCTATGTACAACTTGGTCTAATGTACACTGTAAGCTACCATGCTTCGTTGAACATTTAAAGATTAGTGTTAAATCGCATCACTGATGTTTAAAGAAACGGTCAAAGATTTTTTTGGGGGGGGCATTATATAAATCATGTCCAAATCATATTTTGTATTATGTGGTTCTCTTATAAGAAAACACAATCTGTTTATTTGAAAATGTTTAGAAGATACAGACAGCCCAAATCTAATTTGATGTATAGTTATCATAGCTGTAAAGCAACGTTACAGAAAAGTAACTAGACTAGAGAATCAGAAGATGGGCGATCAGATAAGCTTTATTAACAGTGAGTGCAGGTTTTTAACTCTTTGGTTTCAGTTACCTCATGAGTAATTCAAGCACTCATTTATCCAAAACAAAAGTCAAATGCCGTTGGCATGCCAAGGATTGTTCTAGATATAGAGGAGAGAACACTTTGTTGAAGCTACATTTTATAAAAGGGAAACAGAAAGCAAGTAAAACAAATACAAAGGATCTTCTATTAGAGAACCGTAAAACATGTAAGAGGAACAGAGGTGGAGTAAGGACACTTAGGATTCTAAACAAAATCATCCAGATTTAAAAAAATAAACAACTGATGTGACGTCAGAGTTGGAACCTAAGGAGGCAAATGTGTATAGAAAAAAAAAACACCTAAATTCCTGGCAGATTGTTTTAATTGACTCTTTAACAAGTTCAAGGAAAACCAAGAAAGCCAACGCTAGAACAGGGGCAGTGAGTGAGACAGGACAGAAGGCCATTATGTCAGGGAGGGACAGAGATGGAGGACTGGCTCCTGCTACAGTTTATGAATGGCTCTTCTTTTCTAAGTGTTCTAAGTGACGTCAGAAACCATTGCAGAGTTGTATGGAGCTGTGTCCTGGCTCCCCTTTCACAGGTGTGCATGGTCTGTTATAGTAATAGTAGTCAGAAAGGAATCATGAGTGTCAAGTTGGCTAGGGGACAATTTTAATAATCCAGAGAAAAACTAAGAGCGGCTTAAACAACAAAGCAACACAACAAATCAACTTACGTCTCTAATCAATTTCTTTGAGGTACTAATGATTGAACCTTGAGTTTCATGCCAGACGGACCAATCTCCCTAACTCTAATTAAATAATGCTTTGAAGGGGAATGATTTTAAATTGCACATTTCTTCACAAATATAAGAAAGTATATTTTGGCTTTAAGTTTTTCTATTATTCATTATATCTACTATTCCAGGTCAATTTTATAAATAATTCGTTAAATTCATTTAATTTTTATTTTTAATTCTATTTTTTTCTTATTTTTGAAATTATAAAATGTATGTGGAATAAAATATGATCATATCTACTCCAATTTCCTCCCTGTAAATCCCTGTGTATTCTCTAACATTCATCCTTGCCAACTCATTTACAAAACTGTAATACTTACGGAGATAATTTTCTTCAGTTGGATTAAATTTTTTTTATTGTGCACCTCTTTGAACCACGTGACACCGCTTTACTTTTCTACTTGTCAATATTATCAGCGTTGATTCACTTTTTCTTCTTTTTATATAAATCATTAGATAATTGCTGAAGCAAAAGCAATACTGGACCATTACATGACTCTATGGGTAAAGTTCCTGAGTAGACAGCACTAGGCTAAACATTAATAAATCCATCTTGAGTATTCATTTTCTTACTTGCATATCGTGAATAGCTGTAGAAGCAGAAGCACCAGCAAGCCCTACTGAGAAACAGAAAAAAGCTGATGGCCGAGCTCTGCTTTGGATAACTAGAATTAAACTCAACTTTGAAATACACAAAGAAGTTCAAAATGAGTGTGGTGAAAACTTCCTTGGATTCTGTGCACTCCTCTATCTCATTGGGAGGGTGTTATACACTGTTACAGACCTCTATGAAACAATGTATTATCGGCATTGTGGTGATATTTGTTTGTGCTGTAACAAATAAAGCTTGCCTGAAGATCAGAGTGTAGAGCTAACTGCACTAGTTAGCCATAGAGGACAGGCAGTGGTGGCACACACCTTTAATCCCAGCACTCAGGACACAGGGGCAGATGGTTCTCTGTGAGTTCAAGGCCACCCTGAGCTATATGAAATTGATCCAGTCTAAAAGAGCTGACACCTTTGATCCCAACACTTGGGATCACACACCTTTAATTCCAGCACTGAGGAGATAGAGACAGGAGTGATAGGGCTGGACAGAGGGGTAACATAAGGTGGGAAAAGACAGGAGCTCAGAACATTCAACCTGAGGATTCGTGGAGACAGGGTCTTGCCCCTTTTGGTATGAGAATTCAGTAGAGGTAAAAGAAAAAAAATCTTTTTAGTGCCTGACTCCTTTACTCCTCTGATCTTTCAGAATTTACCCCAATATCTGACTCTGGGATTTTATTTTTAAGACCAATTAGATTCATGCTACATGGAAACTTTATTAAATATTGATGGCTGATGCATGTGGTTTGTTCTAGGGCTCTCTATTCTGTTTCATCAATCAATATGTTTTATCTTTTCTATTTCTGAGAAAAATGTCTTTGGGGTTCCACTGGGGGCTGTATTGAAACCATTGCCTGCTTCAAACAGTTCACAACCACAATCTTTCTATTTACTTCAATTACTTCTATTGTCTTCAATATTGTGGTCTATATTTTTCCATGTTCAGTTCTTCATCTTTGGTTAAATTTGGTCCCAAATAATTACTGTTTTAATGCTATTTAAAATGAGATTGTTTGTCTGGTTTCTTTTTGAATAGTTTTCCTTAAAGCACAAGAAATAAAGATTTTATTTTTTATTTTATTTATTTTTAATCGAAAAACATATTTTCCCTACAATACACTCTGATTACAATTCCACTCCTCTGTGTCATCGCAGATCCTCTAAACTTCCCCACCCACACAGATCCACACCTCACTCATTAGAAAATATCTAAAAATTTATAATAAGATATTATACAAAGTTGAGTTTAATTCTAGTCATTCAAATCAGAGCTAGGCCATCAGCATGGTTTTCTATTTTCACATAGGGCTTGCTGATGCTTCTGCTTCTACTATTTGTTTTCATGATATGCAAGTAAGAAAACGAATACACAAGATGGATTGTAATGTTTAGCACAGTGTTGTCTACTCAGGGACTTTTTCTTCTATGATTTTTTCTGAAAACATTTCCTGTGTTTTTGATGTTGGTTTCTACTTCTTCCTTTATTCCTATTATTCATAGACTGGGCCTTTTTCTAGCGTTCTAGATTTCTTGGATGTTTTGTACCTGGATTTTTTTTTTTTTTAGGTTTAACATTTTCTTTGACTGAGGTATTCATTTCTTCTATATTATCTTCATTTCTGATTTTATTTGAGTTTTGAGTTTTCTTCAGTGGTTCTATTCCTGCTCTTTCCCCCATGTCATGCCACTGTTTGTTCATGTTTTCGCAGACTTTATTAGTGGATTTATTCATATCCCCTTTGAGATCCTTAAGTATATTCATTATAGCTAATTTGTAGTTCTAGTCTTGTGCTTGGTCTATATTGTGTTTCTCGGGGCCTACTGTCCTACTGTAGTGGGATTGCCGGCTTCTGGTGGAGGCATATTGTCTTGGATGTGAATTCTTGCATTTTTGAGCTGGTGTCTAGACCATCTGAGTTTGGGATGATTATGATTCTAGGTAACAGTAGCTGGTCTTGTCTTTGTTTGGTTGGTTCCATAATTTCTGCTGCAGTCTCTGGATCTTAGGAACATGTAGTGGATGTGGATTTCCTGTTAGGGAGTTCTTCTGAGTCATTGCTAGGTGTTTCTAGGTACTGAGGGCTGAAACAAAAGAATGGGGATGTGCTAGAATTGGCGATTGTGTTTGTGTGTGCACATGTGTGTGAAAGGGTTCGTAGGAAGGAGGAAAGCCAGGTCTCCCATGACATTTGGCAGTGTGTCCACAGGGAGTGGAGTCAGAGAGCAAGGGCAGTCTCCTGCAAGTACTCTGCTATAGGGCTGGGATGAGACTGGGATTGGAAACAGAGGACAGGACAGAAGACTGACTATGTAACCATGATTTTAGTGCCATGTATAATTAGAAGCTTCGTTGAATGTGCTTGTTAGTTACACATCTGTTCTTGCTTGACCGTACCAAGGGTTTTCTGACTATAAGGGCATGTCGTCTACACAGGGAAACAATTTCACTCCTTCTTTTTCAATTTGGATGAGTTCTGTATCTCTTCCTGCCTGATAGCTCTGGCTAAGGCTCCCACTGCTATTGGAATCAGAAGTGGAACAAATAAGCATTTTCACCTTGTCCCTGGTCTTAGAGAAAAACCCTTCAGGCTTTACCACTGAGTATGATGAGCTGCGAGCCTGTCATATGTAGCTTTGTTGAGGCCAATTCCAGCTGTAGTTATTGCTTTGTCTTCTTTTGTTTATAGTGAAGGGGTCACATGCTGTAAAGCTTTTCTGCATTTATTGAGATAATCATGTGGTTTTTATCCTTCATTCTATTGACATGGTCAGCCATATTAATTGATTTACATATATTGAATCTGGATTTGGTTTGCTGGCTGAATTTGCTGTGGATTTTTAAATCTGTACTCATCAAGGATATTGGCCTCCAGTTGTCTTGTCTTGTGTGGTTGGCTTTGGTATTATGGTAATATTAGACTCATGACATGATTTTGGAAATATTTTTTCTCTTTATCATAAGTTTTTTGGATAATCCCAGTAAAGATTCACCCTAAGTATTTTTTAAACACTGGCAGAATCACTAGAAAACGAATTGATTCTTGGCTTTCCTTATTGAAAGGCTTTTATTATTAATTCCATCTCCCTGTACTAGTTTGCTTTCTGCTGATGTGATAAAACACTGACCAAACACAACTTGGAGAGGAAAGGGCTTTCTTTATCTCATCAAACATACCCTACATTGGAAAGAAGCCAAGACAGAATCTCGAGGCAGAAACCTAGAGAAGAATCCCCATTACTGGCTTGTTTCCTCTGACCTACTCAGCTATCTTTCCTACACAGTCCAGACAGACCTGCCCAGGGATTCTACTACCCACAAAATGGTAGGACCTCCTGCATTAATTAACAACCAATCAAATGCCCTGATGACATGTCCACAGGCCAATCTGATTGAGTCTGTTTCTTTCATTTCTGTGTTTAAATATTTGAATCTTGGAACTTAATAGAAAAGAAAAACAAATCAAAAACAGAAACCCAATTAAAAAGTGGACAAAAAGAATTGAACAGATGATTTCTTTCAAAGAAGATTAAGAAATGGGTATGGGTAAATAAAAAGATGTTCCCATTTCCTGGTTACAAAGGGGCATGCTGATCAGACCACAGTGAGGTATCTCCTAAGATGAGTTACAAAGTTAGAATGATAGTTGCTAATAAAAGGGAACAAAATGGCAAGGCTTAGTGAGAATAACTTTCAACTTTCTTTTCCAAGAACTATACGATGATTGTTTTTACACTATATTTAAAATTCCTACCTAATATAAAAAGTATACTGAAGCAAGGCCAACTTAACAAGATTCAAGACAAAATAATAGAACTCTGAGGAAAAAAAAAATTTGTAACCTATAAACCATCTGTGGGATTCAATCTCAACTGCTGTGTGAATTGTTGGGTTTCAGTGTAAGAAATTTTTATTATGATAGAACTTAAAGCTAGTGCTGTCATTTGTATATGGAGTGCCCTCCGTTCTGTTTTGCGCCAACGAACACTTAAAAGGTAGCAGAAATTGAATTTGCCTTGCAGAGGATTAGATGAGTTTAGGACACTCCTACTCTTGTGGGTTTGGACACTTGGCTGGTGAACCAGTTCATTAAGTTGACAGGACCCTTAGAAGGTGGAGCCTTGCTGGAGAAAGTCTGTGGCTAGGGGTGGACTTTGCAGCTTGGCCCTATTTTCTGTTCTTTATTGCTTGCTTCCTGTCTGAAGATGCGCTGTACTCAGCCAGACTTCTGCTTTTGCTATTTTTATGTAAAGCTGCTAAACCCTTTCTCCTGTCAGAAAGGCCTCCCGGCCTGAGGATTGGTCCCATAAATTCAATGTCAGAGCAGGGCATGTTTACCCCAAACTGAGGAACTGTAGACATCCCTGTCTTTGTTCAAACTGAAGGAGGCAGACCCCTCAAAGACCCATAAACCCCCCAGCCCTCAAGGAGAGGCCAAGCTTTGCAGAGAATTTTTGTATGTGCCTTGCTGTGTCTGTATTTCCTCGCCCAAGCAAAAGCCTTTCTTTACTGGCTGACTCTGCTTACTTCTGTCTGCTATGTCCGAGATAACCCATATTTTCTTATCACGACCCCCATCCCTGCAGACACCTCTGAACAAGAATTCCTGGACAGAGGCTGTGTCTGCAAACACTGATGATAACTACAGTGCCGTGGAGAGATTCGAAAGGTGCAGCTCTAAAGGTTAATTACTTCATCCTGGGCTAGTTTGAGCAGGCCCCTACAGCAGACATTCCTTACACACCTCTGTGTCAGAACCAACATCCAGTGACTATTAAATTAAAAACATTTTGAAACCTATTAACTTAGAAGACTACTAAATACCACCAACTCCAAAGATTAGAATGTCATCAGATAACCCCTTTGGCCGACAGGGAAGTTTTCCCTATATTACTGTAACCTCGGCTGTGACATACCCACCAATTTTTTTTTTTTTTTTTTTTTTTTTTTTTTTTTTTTTTTTTTTTTTTTGGTTTTTTCGAGACAGGGTTTCTCTGTGGCTTTGGAGCCTGTCCTGGCTCTAGCTCTGTAGACCAGGCTGGTCTCGAACTCACAGAGATCCGCCTGCCTCTGCCTCCCGAGTGCTGGGATTAAAGGCGTGCGCCACCATCGCCCGGCCCCACCAATGTATTTCAAAGTCGCCTTGATTTATAATAGTGGAACTGCTTCTGTGTTGTAACATAGAATTTGGTGTAATCTAAATCTGTATTCCTGGGCTGTGGTGACTCAAACTGTTCCCAAGAATAAGCTATCTCTTACTCCCTTTAAGATGAGATCTTGTGTTGTTTTTTTTTTCATTGACATATCTGTTCTGCTCAAGATTTTTCCTGCCTTTTAATTTTTTTTTAACTAGTGGGGAAAACAAACTCAGTCAAGATCCCCAGATGGTAACACTTCTTATCACAGTAATATAAAAGTAACCGATAAAGAAACTGGTGCCAGGAAAGTGGCGTTGATGCGTGATGAACTCGATCATCTTGGGTTTTGGAGGACGTGGAAGACTTTGGGTCTTTGGCTAGAAAAGCCATTAAATGCTATGGGTGGAGCTTGAAAGGGCGTTTTTGTGGGAACCTGCAAGACAGGAGTGCTGAGTACAGCCCAAGAAGTGGAAGCCATCTCCAGGGATTTTATAACAAGGATGTCTACCAGCAATGTGGCAAGAGGCCACCTATGTGATAATGTAGCAGAGAACCTGCATCCTGACCCTGCTCTTGGAATTTGCATGAAGTTGCATTTTAAAAGAAACAGAGGAGCTTCTTTGGTGAAGAAAATGTCAAGCCCTCATAACATTGAGTCTGCAGCATTTTTATCAACTGAGTTCTCACCTCCTATGTGGATCTGCAGGGAAGCAGCAACAGGTGAAGGGGGAGGGGCCACAAATCTGCGATTCGGAGAGGAGAGAAACACGAGGGAGCTTAAGGCTACAGCTAAGTCATGTGCTGAAAGAGAGGCTGCAATTGATAGACTGTCATGGTTAAAGAGAAGGTCCCTGCTCTGCACTTACCTAACCTAAGGAAAGGTGCCTTGGGGTAAGACTGCTCCCAGCCAAGCCTCCCCTGCTCATAGAAGGTAGAACCCCAGGAGTCCTTTTATTTGCATCACTACACAGAGGCTGATTCAGCTGTGGTCCCAGGGTCAAGTTCTGTCCCAAATGACTATCAGAACCGGGCAGGGTCCTCTGTGTCGCACTGCCTTTGAAGACAAGAGAGAGACAAGATGAGGTTCTTCCTCTATGGTTTCAGAGATCTGAGGAAGCCAGCCAACATGTGACAGGGTTGGTGTCCCTGTGAGGAAGCGGAGAGGGCATTCCATGAAGCTGGGAAGGGAAAGCATGGGTTGGGACAGGAACCACAAGTGGCAGACGAGCGGGACATCTGCGGAGAAGGGTTGCTCCCAGGGGGTGGAACCGGTCCCAGAGAGAAAAACTAGCTGCAGCCAGCTGAGCTGGAGGTGCAGAGTCATCTAAGCCCCCTTGAAATTGAAGCCCCAGATACCAGACATGGAGCAACAGGATTTGGTGTTTTCCCTGTTCAGTTTCAGTCTTCCTTTGGTCCGATCTTTCCTTGCCACACCCTCATTCCTCTGTTTTGGAGTGGGGATGCATATTGTATGCCATAATATTGTATGCCATATTGTATGCCATATTGTATGCCATATTGTATGCCATATTGTATGCCATATTGTATGCCATATTGTATGCCATATTGTATGCCATATTGCACTGGAGTTCCATAGTTTGATTGTGGATTATACGAGGAAGTCACAGTGAGAGACTTTGGGCCTTTGAACAGAGATGGTCATGCGCCTATGGTAGTCAGAGTTTCTAGAACTAAGAAGCCTTAGAGATTAATAAAAACCACTTTAATAATAGTGTGCATCTGGCTATGGTTAATAGCCAAAGAGGAGTCAGTCATGAATAAAAGCTTTTCTAACTTTATAGTGAAGTACTATTAATAAAAACTCAGAGAAAGAAACTGGGGTCTAACCTGAAGATCAGAAAAGCAAAGGAACCAGCCATTGGCTCTTACCTGGACCTCAGTCCAAAATGGCAATCTTGCCTCCAGGAATCTCAGAATGAGACTGAGCCTGAGAGCTGTCTCCTCCCATTTTATAATCTTCTCTAGGGCTGGCATTAAAGGGGTGCACCGCCCAGTTTCTATGGCAATTAGTGTTACCACTGCCTGGTCTACAAGGCTGACCAGTTGGGGCTGTTTGACTCTCTGATCTTCAGGCAAGCTTTATTTAATAAAATACAATTGAAATGCCACTACAGTATAGATTTTAGGCTTATGGTATTACACATTGTTAATTCCACCCGTCAAGGATAAGATTGCTACTACAGCTTAAAGTCAAATTTGAAGCAAGCTTTAATTAAATACTGTCCAGGTTGATGCACTCTCTGGCCAGGTCCATCTCTGGTTTTCCAGAAAATGGTCTCAAAACACATTTTTCAGGGGCTTAAGAGGGCAAAATCCATAAGTGCCACATTTCCTATGAAGTCTAATCAGGGGCAAGCATACATCCTGCCTGTTTACCTACTACCTACACCCAATCAGGGGCAAGGATACATGCTGACAAAATCAGGTGCAGATAGGTCAAACAAACTTGTTTAGAGTAGTGAAAACACGTTGGTTTTTTTTTTCCCTTAACCATTGGCTTCCGGTTTTCTTTGGCCAGGGATTTTGCGGTTCGGGGGCTTTTTGTTTCATGGATTTTGTAGGCATAGTAATTGAAACTTAAAGTGTAAGTTTGGCTCTCACATCCCCCCACCCACCTTGAGCTGTATTCTGAGTCAAATCCTTGACTCTGTGACAGGTAGCTATTTACACTGGGATCTAATAAACATCAGCTTAATGATACCCAGAAAGGAATTGACATTTAGTTAAGGCATCAATGATGTAAGAGCCAATAGCAATTAGCAGAAACAGAACGTCAAATGGCCCTGTGATGGCTAACACAGAGTTACTATCTAGAAAGAATCTAGAAATGAGAATAGGGAACAGTTCTTTACTTCATTTCTGGTCCCCTTTATTTGCAATATTTTTTTTGAGTACAGCCAGATTATTGCTAATGATTTCTGAGTGATTTATATAGAAACAGCAGTTTTCTCTTAAAGCTAAACAATGACTTCTCTGTCTTAAATTGAGCAGGTTGAGTGTCCTATCATACTATAGAACTATTTCAGCTAATGATAGATCTGGGTCTCCTTGTTTTCGAAAGGTACCCAGTACATCAATAGGCACTATAGGTAGTTATTTTGTTCCCTATTTCAGGGACTATCCTTTTGATCTAAAATTCCAGCCCTTTGGGGACAAGGGGTAACGTACTCTCTTCTGTAACTATTTTCTGATGAAAGCACATTATTGCCAGGGCCCAGGAGAGCTGGAATACTAATAAAGGCAAGAACAGAATTCAGGCATTTGGGGCATTCATCAGAAGCATCTGGTTCACTGACCCAGCTGAGGGGACATTGGCCGGACAGCTTCCAGGAGGTCCAGGGCTCAAAGTCATTTGTAGCAGCCTGTAGTCAGCATCTGATGCATGTGGATGGTAACAGCCAGCCCCATGAAAATGTGCTGAGAGATATATAGACTAGGGACAGAAACTAAAATTTAGTAACTTCAAAGAAAATCTTACATTTGAAACTTTCAGGACCATTAC
>NC_022027.1:49229406-49242156 GCF_000317375.1 Microtus ochrogaster
GGTGATCTGTAAGTTTTTTCCCCTTTAAATAAATACCACCTTATTAATCATAATTCCAAATTGCTGTGGAATTGTTTGTGACTTATGCCTACAGTCTCCCTTATCTAGACCTCTCCCTTATCTAGACCCAGCCTTATTTGGAAGTTTCCTTTATGTCCTTTGTCAGTTGAGCCACCTTGAGACATAGGGACAGAGAAAAGAAAGCAACATAGACCAGCCAAAAAATTACATTTGGTTATGTGAATATTCTGTACCTCAAGGCTTATAAGTTGACTCATAATCAAACTCTAGAGAAATTTTTTTCTTGTTTTGTTTTTTCCTTATGATGTGGAAACAGAAAAGGGGAGGTGATGTTGTAAATACCATTGATTAATAAAGAAACTGTCTTGGGCCTGTCATAGAATAGAGAAATGTAGGTGGGGAAAACTAAACTGAATGCTGGGAGAAAGAAGGGCAGAGTTGGAGAGATGCCATGTAGCCCTGCCAGAGACAGATGTCAGAACTTAAGCCGGTAAGCCACAGTCACATGGCAATACACAGATTAATAGAAATGGGTTAAATTAATATGTAAGAGTTAGCCAATAAGAAGATAGAGCTAATGGGCCAAGCTGTGTTTTAAATAATATAGTATCTGTGTCATTATTTCAGTTCTGGGTGGCTAGGACAAACAAGCAACTTCCTTCCTACACCCTTAGTTTTGTTCTATAGATCTAAATCTTAGATATTTCTAGGAACTTTTTAATATTTTTATTTTCTTTCCTAAGTGTAACTGTGAACCAAAAACATCTACAACACAAGATTCAAGAGTCAGAGAACTAGAATAACTGCCTGGAGATTGTGCCTCTAGATATAACAAAGATGCTACACCCATGAAATCTTGACAATATGGTTGCCTAAACTAAACCTTCTAAATGACAACTCCAGCAGATATGTGAATGTGGATGAGGCAATCTCACAAGTTCCTACTTCCAGATGAAGAGGTGCAGACAACCAACAGCTGCTTAGAGAGGGAGAATCAGTCTTCTCCAGCAACGAGCCTCCTGATAGGTTTTCCAATCCCAAGTGGTCACTGCTACATGCATGTACATGAGAGTTACATTAAGTGGATTCAGTAGGTCCTGTGCGCGCGCAAACACACACACACAGAGAAGGCATGAGAAGAGTTGGAGTAAGGAGAGGGAAGGGTAGCAATGATGTAAATATAGTATCATGTCCTGTACAAATGTGGTGGGCAAGATTCACACATCCCTTGAGATGAATGCAGTCCACTGGCTACAGGTTGGATCCACCTCTTAGAGTCTGCCTGTGCCTGCATTGTCCCCCCTCTCCTAACTCAAATCTCTGTCACAGTTACCCTTTGATCAATTTCACCATTCAATGAGGGTCAGGGCAGATGACTTGTTTACTTGTTTCAAAGGCTTTCAGACCTGAAAGAACATACTCAAGGTCTGTACGCAGGGGCTCCATTCACACCTGAGTAGGATTAGGTGACAACATCCAGGATGCTGGGACTGAGCCTGTTGATATTTTTATAGAGGCTCCTGGGAGGGAACAAATTTGTTTTGCGTATGGGAGTAATGCGATAAGCAGCCAAAAGGGGACTGTGGCACTTTTAAGACTTGCTACGTAAGATTTGAAACCTTCTTCATTAAAAAGTCACATATGTAGAAGTTCATACATTGTACCCTTCCTTCATGTCTGGGTAGGCTTACGTTTCCACCACAAGAACACAGCAGACGTACATAATGTTAAATCACTTCCAGAGTAACTCATGGAGCACCGCTATTTCTGCCTTGTTGGCTAGAACCCTCTTTCTAAGATTCCAGTGCTGCTCTTGAGGTGTCTGGCTAGTTTAGGGATACCATTGTGGAAAGATGCCAAACAGCTGAGACAGCAAGTATAGGCTAAGTGGTACAGTTTTAGTAGCTGAACAGTTCCAGCTCAGGCACCAGATGTGTTGGTGAGGAAGGTCCCTGGTCATTCTAGCTCCCAGCACTGGTGTTGTGGAACAGACAGACAGATCGCCTTGGCCATCTAAGTTCCTGGCCCACAGGATCTGTGAATGACAAAAAGATGTGAGTGTTCTAAGATTAAGGATAGTTTATTAGACGTGTACAACAACGGGTACCAGCCCAGACAAAAAAACATTACAACTAAATTGGGAATGAAATATACACGTTTAAGGCCAATATGAGGCTTTGGAAACAGTCAACAGTTGGTGTTCGATATAACTGTAGAATCTTTTGTGAATGAAGCAATGGCTGTAAATTATCCTAGCATGATATCTGGCAATAAAGAACAGGATGGATTATTATGTCAAAGGAACACACACATTTCTGAGTGATTATTCTTTGTGACCAGCTAGTATCAATATTTAGGTTCAGTGTTTCAAAACTTTAAATGTATATTTTGAAATTACAGAGGAACAAGAGCGGATTTATTAATAAGGTCATGAAAGTCTGGGTCTCATCTCTTTCTTTTCTACAAACTTCATTATTTTCATTCTCCAAGACATTTTAATACTCAGGTAAAAATTAATAAACTACAAAGATAAAAATTTGACCCCATAAGGAAAAATCTGATACATGAAAAATTAGTATTATGTTCTAGAAAAGAGGAGTTAAAAATGATTTAATGGTTAAAATATAATGGGATTTTCCATACTTCCGTGTGTGTGTGTGTGTGTGTGTGTGTGTGTTCATGCACACATGTGTGCAAACACAAGCACATGTGCACGTATCTTTAATTCATGAATTTTAAAATGTAGGTCAGTTCAGTAGAGCACTTCCTTTTGGGGGTGATCAATGCTTCTTATAAACTGAAGCTTGATCAACCATCCTCACTGCAGAGATTTGATTTAACTTAACAGTTCTGCATACAGACACCACTGACACGTGGTTCAGAACTAAGTGGTCAATAAGGCCGCTTTAATTTCAGCAGATACAGTAGCAGTAGTTCTCCTTGACGCATCAAGGATCACTTCCCAGACACCAGGTAAGGATCTGTCTGTAAACATCACTGCACCTTTGTGCTACAAGTAAGACGCAAGCACCTGAAGGCAAATCATCTTGTCAAGGTCACTGAGCTAAAAATCAAGCTGAGATTAAAAGACAATTCAGTCTTACATATCTTCATCTTTATAAAGGAAAACACAGTAAAAAAATCATATATGAGAATTACATATGATATGACCACTCACAGGAAAAATTAACCTCTAGGTTGGGTTTTAAGTCTATACATGTGGTAGTATTCTCTTCAATTAGAATAATGGAACAATTCTGAGAATACTATTGTTATTATAACTGTACAGTCCTAATGTCCATCCAGTATATCCATTTTATACCTGTATATGTTGGTAATAATAAAATATATACATGGAAAAACATATAGTACATTACAAACCAAATGCAAATAAAATATTTTTAGACTTTAGAAATTCTTAAAGCATGTTATATTAATCCTATTAAAAATGGCTTTTTTATATACAATACATAATCTTTAAAAATCTACTCCAAGAAACAAAACTCTTTGGTTCAGCAAAAGGACTCTAAATATGTAAATATAATTTATTAAGGATGCACTTTCTTATTCTGGGCCTCGCTTATCTGGCTTAAATCTTCAGGAAATAAGTTGCCGACTTTCTATAAAGAATGAAAAAATACGTGTGGAGTTGGTGAAGTTTGCTTTTCCCATAGAATATTATCATATGAAAATACAATCAGAAGTTTGAACGATACAGGAATTAGGAATGATGCAGAATGTTGTTTCTACCCTGCCGGATTAAAAAGATAGAGCGAAATTTGCCACCATTTTGGAAGGAAGAGAGGAAGCAGTTGTGCTCAACACCCACCAACACTCACCGGTGAAATCCTCAGGGACGGGTGACCAGGGCACAGAACCTCTCCTATTCACTCTTTGGAAGACTGCCAAGTCACAGCAGAAAGAGAGCAGATTCTGAGAGCTCCCTTGACTTCCGAAATCCTATCACATCCCCAGTAGCTTGTGCTGTAATTATATACATGACTCAAATGCTTTAAACAAAGCCACTAACGCCTCAGTGATTACAACAAATACCAGCATCTGCCAACCGACTTCTCAATAAAGAGTAAAGGTGGTCCTTCTGTTCTTTGTGTTTATTAATAGCAGTAATAAAGGACTAAATAGTATATCTCAGAGTTTGAAAGGATCAGCAACTTTACCTACCAGAGTTCATTGTGCTTAGTCTTTTGTAGGAAGGAAGTGTCCTTCGTATTTTGTTCCACCAGGTTTTCTATTTTGCTAGTGGAAATATTTTTAATATAAGGTAAAACATTTCCAAAGGCCCAATATTTAGCCATACTTTCTAAATGATTTTTAATGAAGATACTGAAAAATCTCTGAGGTATCACAGCTGGCCAAAGGAAAAAGAAAGTTTTTGTTTACTTTTCTAAGTCATTAAAAATAATGTAATTATCTGATTTGATTAACTGACTTCCTTAAGTAACTGGTATTTCTGACTAGTATTCAAATGTTTTCTTTTCCCTGGATGGAATCAGAAAAACAATTTAGTGTATTTTTAGGTTAAAAGAAGATGAAATTCATGATTTTTGGAAACCACCACTTGAAGATGTCACAATATATCCTTGGTGTCTGTTCAGCCCTGGAAAGATTCTTCTAAAGTTGTTCATATTCTTCCTTCTATCTGGATGACTTAGGTGCTCAAGAAGAAAATATTAATATTTTCTTAGGATTGGAGGCAAGAGAGTATCTGTTGTAGGGAGTAACAGATCTCAGAGAAAACTATGCTATGCCAGCAAAAATAGATCTGATCAAGTAAAAGAGAGGGGACAGTCTTTGACAGCGGAGACAAATACAGAATGGGATACAGGGGTAATTCACAGCATCTAAAGGAGATGTTCTCATTCAGAACCACATCTAGCCACTCTGCTTCCGGGATCCATCAGGATCTTCTCCCTGATGATCTTCCAAGAGATCTTCCTGATGCTCTCATGAGAGGAACACTCAGCACGGAGTCATTGATCCTCACATGCCTGCCGTCACTTTTCTTCTGTCAGAAGTCTTTATCCCAGCCTGACATCTCATCCGGAGGCACCCCCCTTTCAGGAGGATACTTGTCAAAGTAGCTGTGATCTATGGGACCACTGAGCTAATGGAGACAGGACAGAGCAAAGGTGAGGATCGGGGTGAGCAAGCATGCCAGTATGTCATCCTCTCAGCCTCATAAGACCATCCCATTAGATGATTAGATAAAGCGAATGATTTGGTTCTTGGTTACATTCCTCGGGAGCTACCAAACCTGAGGAAGTATTTTCCAAAGGAACGGTGAAACAAGTACTATCTGCCTTCTTTTTTCAAGTTAAGAAACAGTTTCAAAACAAATTTAAAAATATCAAAATTTATCAGAATTCCTCTTTCATTTAAGTTTCTTACCAATATTGAATTTGAACAGTTCATTCAACCCTAGTAACTAATAAACTATGCAAGATAGCAAACAAATGGACAATTCAAAATCTTAGTAATGCTGAAATGTCACTAAGAGAATAAAATGACTCTGGTATTAAATTATTTTGTAACCAAGTGGTTTGAAATTCTTTACTTAAAACAAACTGCAAAGCACCTAATTAAATAAGATGAGGAACAATTAATGACATTATTGTGATTTATTGTGGTGTGTTGGGAGTTTGGGGGCCACTCGTGGGTCATGCTGGACAGCATAGGCTAAGAGAAAGTGGAACATCACGTGACTTGGGAGCAATGTGTCAAGAACTAATAGTCAACATTCTACCAAATTTATGTGAATGTTGTCCGAAAGAATTGTGGAAGCCGTGTCTCCCTTTGCTCACTCAGACATCGATAGCTCAAGTTTGCACAAGAGTTATTCTGTAGTAGAGAATGAAATTCTATTCTGACATATTCATGTAAAAAATGTGATATCGCCTAATTTCTTAGACTACACTTACTGTAATTGAAATACCATAGGAGATTAGATATCTATTGATCATTTAAAACGTACACACCAATATTATTCTTCCTGTTCCATTCTGTTCCCCCTTCTAAATTTTTCTCAAGGGCAAATAATTTTATGACTGACCATTGCTCTTAATCATTCTTTATATGCCTTACATTTTAGTTTATCTTTCCTGTTTGTGTAATAATGCAAGCATTTCTTTCATATATAGATATAATTACAATTTTAGTAGCACGCGTTGTTAGATGACAAATACACCACAATTCTCATGGTAATTAATAATAAAGTGCATTTCATGGGCACCTGAGCAACTCTGATGACTTTGAGATTTAGGAGACACTGCCATATATTTAATTCCCGAAAGGCGACCTCAGTGCTCATCAAATAGGCAATACTATTATTTTTATTTGTGTGTATTCATGGAGCATATATGTGCTTGTTATACATGTGTAGGGGTACCGCACATCGCACATATGTGTACATGCCTGTGGAATCCACCTCATTGCTTTCTACCTTATGTTTGGAGACAGTCTCTCTCCCTGAACCTGGAGCTCATCAGTTTGGTAAGAAAAGCACTGGTGAGTTTCAAGAACCCTGCGGCCTCTGTCTCCCCAGTGTTAGGGTTACAGGCACACACTACAATGCACCGCTTTTTATGTGTGGGATCTTCATGCTGCGTGCAAGCACTTGATAAACTGAGCCTTTTCTCCAGCCCCAGCAATACAATTTAAGTCCCTATATCATAATTACTAGGACAGCCTCACCTATTAAGTAATATTTCAAAGAGGCACCTAAAATCTTTTGTGTACATGCTATCTCGCTCTTCCTCCCCTTCTCCCTCTTTCAAAAATCTGTTTTTAAAAACCAGTTCCTAGGAACTAATCGAGGGAATGTCACAGCAAACTCCGTACCTCTCTTCGCAAAGGTGATGGAAGGTTCCGTGCTTTCAGGCCCTCCCAATTAAAACCATTTAACCACCTAAAATGAGAAAATATGGAGGGTATTACTTACATAATAAATAAATGGCATTGTGTAATAAATGGATAGCATTACATAATAAATGAATAAGCATGTCAGAGTATATTTATCAATCCATCTTTTCACTACCTACCTCGAAAAGTGATGCTGCAAGCAGTCGAAAGTTAAAAGGAGAAGGAACTGTTTTGACCCGTTTTGTGTTAAACTCTTGCCTACTAAGCACTCACACGGCCCAGAAATCATCCTAGATATTGTCTTGTCACACTTAGATTCATAACTTATAGTCCATCACCTCTCCAGACTTTCAGAACTTTATTCCTCTCTTTATGATGCCCTCATTTCTTTTCATTGTTTTTATTTTTTAGATTTATTTTATTTTATCTTATGCGTACAAGTTCTCAAAGAATTAATAAAAACATGATTGAGAACTAAAAAGTCAACCTTAGAAACAGAAATGACAGAAGATGTTGAAGAAACAGTGAAATGCCAGCTCGTATTTGGGTGCTGTGTTAGAGTTTAGGGTGTATTAAGTTTAGGAAGGACAGAAAGACATTACAAAAGGATGAGGAAACAACACTTTCTGGGTCACCGAGAGAACGACCACAGGGCAGAGTGGAGCAATGGCGGTGACTGAGGCAGCAGTTGGGAGTCTGTCCCTGTGCTCCTTTTGTCACGTTCCCTCCTTCCACAGCCTCACCTCACTTCACAGTTCCGGTCTCGTCCTTGACTGGATTTCCCAGCGCAAGCCTAATTTAGCAACGGATTGGGATCTAGTGTGTTCCACTTTAGATGCCATTTTGATAGAAGCTCCTACAACTCTAGTTAAAAAGCAGGAGCCAGACAAGAGTGTTAGCCAATGTCTGCCTATCCTCTGTCCCCTGTGTGAAGCCATAGGTTTTCCTTCACTACACACCTTGGCACTGAGTGGGGGTCCCTCTTCAGACATTGCTGGGTACACATTTCTGCAGGATCTTCTATTGCCACCAATGCTTTTTCTCCAAGGAACCCCAGAAACATTAATGCTAACCATCACTGTGATTCTACTGAAGAAAGCATACCTGCATTGCTCAGCGTCCTTGCTGCAATTTGACTAATGATGACAGTTACTTAGCATGTGTGGCCTTTCCTTTGATCCTGGCCTTTGAGACTGGCTGCATTTTATGCAATGCAAGTACCAGGACACACACATACGTGAATAACATTCAGCGAAGAAACGCTGACACCAAGAGCAGAGAAACTGTTTGTTTTCAGGAGATTTGTGGATGCTATTCTCAGAAGTAATGGTAATGTATTTGATATTTTCTCCTGTCAGGAAATGTATACTTTTATGCACCCAGGTTCACTAGCCTTCCTTTAAAATAGGTGCTAGCAATCCCAGAGAACCTAGACAACAATGAGGACCCTAAGACAGACATGTATGGATCTAATCTACATGGGTAGCAGAAAAAGACAAAATCTCCTGAGTAAATTGGGAGCATGGGGACCTTGGGAGAGGGTTGAAGGGGAGGGGAGAGGTAGGGAGAAGAGCAGAGAAAAATATATAGCTCAATAAAAACAATTTTTAAAAATACATATCAACAAAAAATAGGCATTAAGAGAAAAGACTGAAGCCTCATTTCTAGGTTAGCTAATAAACAAAGGAGAAAAGATGATTTAATAAAGAATGCACAAATTGTGCAAGTTCATATAAAAGGTGTTATGCTTAGGCACACGTAGTTTTTTGTAGAAAGCTGGCATGAAAATTTTCTTTTAAAAATTAATTTTGGACAGAGGAGTAGAAAAATCTATATAAACATTAAAAGATTTTCAAAAGATTTACTTTATAATTTTTAATAATATATTTGTGTATGTGTGCCCTTGCACATGTATGTGTGTATGTGTGTATGTATGTGTGTGCACCCACTTCAATGCAGATGCCCAATGAGGAGGGAAGAAAAGGGTGTCAGGTCCCCTGGGACAGAAATCAAGAAAGTCGTCGGATGTTGACACAGTTGCCAGAAACTGAACGCATGTCCTCTGCAAGAACAGTATTCGTTCTTAACCACAGAGCCATCCCTCCAGCCCCTTAAGGAATGCTGCTGTTGTTGATTCTTAAGAATATACTGGTTATTAAGAAAGCTATTGTCTTGGGAGATTTGTATGAAGTTTAAAGACCCCATTTATCTAGAGAAACACACATAGGCTTCCCCACCGACACCCTGAAGTTGTCGCCTAGCTTGATAGCTTAGAAAAGGAACCAGGAGGAGGAGAGCAGAATGAAATTCTGCCTTTCAGTGCAGAGAGCAGCATGCAATCCGTTGTCTCTTGCCAACTGTCCCTTGCATTCTGACCCTGAAGCTGTCAGTGGCAGGATTCTGCCTATTCCAGAGAAGGAACAAATCATCTCTCACGGGGGAAGAAAAGTCAAATAACAGCATTCATTTGCATGCACATCCTGCCACAGTCTGGCTGCTGCATTGGAAAGAGCCTCAGGTAAATAAGAAGAAAAACACAAGACAGAACCTCTCGGCAATTAGACTCTGTTTTCCAGCCACCCCAAAGCTAAGTATGAAGACTCCTTAATGAGAAAGAGGGGGACAAGATAATAAGAATCACTTTAATTGGTGGGACACTTGTCAGTACAGGTTTATATGTCATCTTCTAATGAGAAAAGAAACTGTGGCAAAGTATGAGGTGCAAAGGAGAAGAGAAATTGGATTTTAAGATAAATCGTAAGCTTTGCAGTTGAAGGCAATCCAGAGGATGACACAGAATAAAGTATTACAAGCACTTTAATGTCTGTGGAGTTGCAGAAGAGTCTGTCTTGTGTCTGTCTGCCTGTCTCCCTTTTCGTTCTAATTCACCCTATAAGGGAGCTTGATTGCACAATGGTGAACACACAGCTTGATTGTGGGGGAGGGGGTCATGAATTTATACAGCAGGACTGGCTGTTTTGGATTTATTTATTTATTTATTCATTCATTCATTCATTTCGCAGCTGCTGTTAAGAAAAACCAATAGCAGCCACATGCCTCCTTTTGTACCCATACTGCTAATGTTCTCCTATTTCATCGGTGAGAAACATCAGTGAAGGGCAGTAGGTGCAGCTTAGTAGTGCATGTGTTTATCACACTTGGAACTCTAGATTTTATCCCGATTCTCAGCACGCACACACACAGAAACACCACCCCTCCATCTGAGAGGAATAAAACATTAGAGGTGTTTTTAGTTTTCAAAGTGGACATATCAGTCAATTCAAAGGCCTGCAATAAGAAAATTCTCATATTTCTATGTGGGATCATCAAAGTATAGTTACAGGTGATATTTTCTGTCTGCTAAGTGGAAATAAAAATGAAAACATCTGAAAATTCCAGGTCTTGCCAAGGATTGTTTAAAAGCCATAAATCTTAAAGGTTCAATGTGTCACATGTGAATATTTAATCAAATCAGAGAGTATGCCAAGGAAGTTATTGGGGGTCTAACAGCCATTAAAGGGGAACGCTAGATGATCCAAGAGAAGGACTCACCATCATGAGTCTATAGAAACCAATGTACATCAACAGAAAAGTAAATGGAGGTTTCAGACCTCACAGAAATATTCAAAGGACATTATATTTTAAATGAATATATAGTATTATTTAAAACTAAAATAGAATACAAGTGACATACGATAAGTCACGAACTGATAAAAACTAAATGTAATTGGAAAATATATTAAATAAAAAGGTTTAACAACTAAACTTCCGAACATCATAAGTAACAAAGTCAATGACTCTCCCGGTCTTAGGGGCTGTGAACCACAGCACAGTTTGACTTCTTACTCATCTCTTTACTCTTCAATTGCTGCAGAAAGGATTTTAATACATCAGGATATGCTTTCTGTGAGGAGCTATTTAGACGCTAGCAGGCTTTAAAGACGCTGGCGCTGCGCCCCTCCCTCACAGTGCACAGCTTGTAAGGCCGAGGACTGGAACTGCAGGACTTCATTTATTTTTAAAGGAGCAGAGTCATTTCTCTGGCCCTGGAGATGTGACCTCCTGAACTGCCCAGAAAGCCATCAGTACTATCTCCAACAGGATCCAGAATCCCCAAACCTTAGAAGACTACAGTCTAGTAGGAGCCTTGACAAATCATTGACCCTCCTAACACAAGTGAGCATATCAATTTGGACAGGAAAACACCCTTGGGAAAGCTGTCTGTTCATGGGCTTCAGGAACAATGACAAATCCTAACTACACACATAGACTGGAGCGATGGTCCTGCTGACCTAATGATAAATCCTAACTACACATACAGGCTGGAGCGATGGTCCTGCTGACCTAATGATAAATCCTAACTACACATACAGGCTGGAGCGACAGCCCTGCTCACCTTGGGTACTCTCGCCGTGGCACGAGAGCACTCAGCTCTGCAATGATCCCTTTGGCAGCCACATACTCTTATCCGTGGAAGCCACACTTTATTCTGTCATAAAATTTCCCCTATCTTTGCTACTACACTTGCCTCTTGTGAATTATTCTACTGGGGCTGTAAGGATTGAAGCCCGAGGTGACGCCAGAGCAAGATCCTGCATAGTCCCTCCCAAAGGCTTTGCTTTCACGGCACCACAACGAAAAGACTTATTAGTTGGTGTCGAACAGTGAGTCAAAGTGTACTGTTCTCTTCTACATCGTTGTAGAATTATATCCCACCTTACTTACAAATTCAATGCCGAAAACATTATTTAATCCCTCTACAGAAGCTAGGTTAGCAATAATAAAAATAACACTGGATAAAAACTGTTCCTATGACTGAAAGATGCGATTTTACAGCTTTTAAAATAACTTTGCTCCTTCTTGGCCATGAATGTCCGACATTAGAGAAATCACACTGAGATGATTTGGGCAACTACAACTAGCAAACTACAAAGAAACACTGAACACCGAAACACCCAAAAGTTGAAAGCCTGTAAAATGAAGACAATGGTCTCCTAAGAGAACCTGTCATGATCTCCTCATGGACTGGTGACTCATATGTCAGGCTGATACCAGATAGGCTCCTCTGGGCAGAGGGAACCTGAAGGGAGAAAATGGTCCCAGCAGATTGGCCTGTGGGCCAGTCTGTAAACATCCTCTGTGGCCTCTGCACCAGTTCTTGCCTTGACTTCCTGAATGATGCTCTACAAGCTGTCAGATGACATAAACTCTGTATTTATCACAGCAATGGAAACCTTAAGGCACCTGGTTATTCTATATATTTCTATTTTTATCTTGGCAACAAAGAAAATCGGTACCTGTGCTTCTTAATGTCGTTGATCCCATTCTTCAGATTCCCCAGCCTTTCTGTTGGATTTTGCCTGGAATAATTTATGAAAGAAGTTTATAGCAGTAATATTTGAGTGGTTTTAGATAATTGAGTAACATTTGTTTTTAAATTCATAAAACTTTCATGAGATCCTACTGTGTGGGTCAGCCACTTGAGTACAGGGAGAGAACAAAGTCATGACCCTCTCACCGAGGAGCAATAGCTGAGTGTTGATATATCTACCAGTTATTTATATGAGCTTTGCATAGATGCTGAATAAATGCTATCTTTCCAACTTGGCTGAGAGAACTGGAAAATACTTTAGAGTTTCACTTACATGGAACCTGTAATTCAGTAGTGTGCAGGAATCCCAAACTAGGTTTAATGACTTTACTAACTTTAAATGTTTTTTAAAAATCATCAAAGATAGACTATGGGATATTGTAGAACAATGCAGTTTAAGCAAGGCAAAACAATACAAAAACTCTGGAAGTCTCCAATGGTTTTCTGAAAAATGATGCTTTTTGGTAGTAAGTAGAAGG
>NC_022027.1:49242623-49245726 GCF_000317375.1 Microtus ochrogaster
TTCTTCCACAGGACCTGGGTTGGGTCCCCAGCACCCACATAATAGCTCACAACTGGAGTCTGTAACTCCAGTTCCAGATTTGATGACATCTTCTAGGGTACCAGGTATGTACTTGTGCACAGATATATACTTAGTCAACACACACACAAAATTTTCAAAAATAATTTTTTTAACTTAAAAACTTCCAGTGAGCAATTGTGGCACAAATCTTTAATCCTAGCATATGGGAGGCAGAGGCAGGTAGATCTCTGCGAGTTCGAGGCCAGCCTGGTCTACAGAACAAGTTCCAGGACAGGCTCCAAAGTTACACAAAGAAACTCTGCCCCAACACCCACCCCATCCTCCTTGCCCCCCCACCCACAAAACCCACAAAAACCAATTTCCTTCCGTTATAACGGCAACATAAAAAGTTCAAGTTGCAAACACGGAAACCTAACTGTGAAGCATCTATGCACAGTGGGTGAAAGCCTTCCCACTTCCTCCAACACCAAGCATTGCTAATGGTCATGCTCACCTGCAAAGCCTCCGGATCAAATCCTCAGGCCTCCTTGTTATCTTCCTGGGAAAATCCATTTTTTCTATTCCTTTGAGAATCAAATTGTAAGTCATCATTTGGTCTATTCCAGAAAAGGGTGGGCTGGGGAAGATGTAAAATAGAGCACACTTCAATGAATGTCTGAGAGAACTTCGCTTCTCTTTTCCTACTTCTCCTCCTCCTCCTTCCTGTCTTTCTAACCCCCTCTTCCCTTGTTAGTTACTTGACAACAGATCTGGTTATATTCTGGAAAAAAAACTTTCACCAATTTCATATCACTTAAATGATCCACACAGGTAAATTGTCAGGCAGTGATAATCACTAGAAAGGAAAAAAAAAAAAAAAGCCGAGGAGACAGAGAGGGAGAGTAGCTGTAATTTTCTCTTCTTGTTTTTAAGTCAGTGAGTAGGAAAAGCCTCTTCTTTGAGCTGACAGAAGAGTAGAAGGCTGACTGGACAGAGGGAGTGGATGGGCTACACACTTGTTTGTGGGCACCGAGTTCCGAGACAGGAAGCGCGAAGGAATGTGTCGGGAGTGGGCAGCTGTGGGCAGTGTAGGTGACGGAGTGATTGAGCTGTGAGGGGAAGCGAGATTATAGCAGCATCATATGCATCTAGTGAGCTGCAGTAAGGATCTGGGGACCGATTCTGAGTCAGCAGTTGAACTTATAGCAACCGTAGTCGTCTGTTTGTAATACAAGAGATAAAGTACAGATAGGGGTGCTGAGCCTGGCAGCCTGGGAAGCAGTGTTGAAGGTGGTGGAATAGACATGGCTCTATCTAAACCGTGAAATGTGCTACTTATGCCCCTTTGTCAGGTTGATCCCATCATCTCGAAGGGATGGCAGCTGGGAGCTTACGCAGCTGATGAGGTTCAGGCTGGGCCATGAAGGACTAGGTTTGGTGGTCTTCTGAGACAAAGTACTGACTGTCCATCTTCTTCCTAGTGAGGATCTCTTAAGAAATCAGGGGTCTGCTACTAGAAGAGTCCTCACTAGACCTCATCTCTTTCCTAAGGCTTCCAGACTTCCAGATTGCAAGAAATAGATGATGTTCTTAAAAAAAAAAAGTCACCCAACTTACAGTATTTTGTTATAGAGCCTGCGCTAAGGCTGATGCTAAAGTTAACAGGATTTTCTAATGTAGTGGATGTTGTTCCTTTTGCGAAACTACAGCTCCCAGCATTCCCCTGGACAATGGATACCAGCCCGCGCACAAGGGCGCAAGCGCAGGACACCTTTCCCAGAAGCCCTTGCATTCCTCGTTAAAAGGCGAGGGTCGCCACGAGCCCCCTCCCTTCTTCCCGTCTCCCCTTTTGTCTCTGCGCACCCGTCCCTTACGTGTCGTTACCCATCCCCCATTAAAGTGCACCCACATGGGACCGCCGCGTGTCTGTGTCTCCTTTCCCCGCGTGACATCTTTACCCTCTAACCCCGCAGACAAGAAAGGCAGCGCAGAAGAAAGAAAAGGGAATCGAGGACCATGTTTGGCTGGAGAGTCCACAGACTGGAACTATTGTCACTGAGAGAGGCAGGCAAACGAGAGGATAAAGGTGAGTGCTGTCATTGGGACCTGGGCTACTCAGAGGCCTGATCCCCAAGCTGTCTTGCAAGGGGAGAGCAATGGAACTTTTGAGAGCGAGACATACTGCAAGAAAGTTAGATTACTAGGGAGATGACCCTGACTGTGATATTGGGGTGCTCACCTCCTCTTTTGCATGTTCTGGCCACTGCACAGTGAACAGAACTGTTTGCTACATGTTCCTGTCATAGTGCACCATGTTCAAAATCTACAGGGTCAATCAATGAGTCGTAGAATGGAACCAGGAACCAGAACAAATCTTTTCTTACTCATAAATGATCTCAGGTATTTTATTTCGCCACAGCAGTGGAAAGCCAAGTGACTCAGCAGGTGGTACAGCTAGTTACAGGGAAAAGAATCAGGATATGATGCAGAACCACATGGCACCGCCGGGCAGGCAGTTGGATTTATGAGCCTAGCATTGAGGAAAGTCACTAAGGAATTATGGCTTGGATCATCTCATAAGGTTTATGGCCATAGGGCTTGAGGATATTACCCTATGAGTGCTGGATGGAAAAGGGGCCAAGGTCTGACTGGCCCAACATTAATCTATCAGGAAAATGAAAAGAATCTGGAATGGTGACAATGAAGGAGCAATCAGTGTAGGCTAAGGAAGGAGGAAGAGGCCCTGGAAACCACCTAGGTGAGTATTTCAAGGAATGCTGAGTAAAATCTGGTTGAGCTGAAGTTAGGTAGCATTTTGATTCATATGTCATTTTGATTCCTAAAACACTTTCTTCTCTGGTTTAGATGATCTAACTGTTGTATTGTAGCTCAGTTATGTTTGCGCCCTCTGAAAAGCAATAGTATTCACCCTTGACAAGATACAATAAAACAAAAGCAAAACCTTGAAGCAAAGGCAGTGCATCAAGTTTTCAATAGCCTGTGCTCCATGTGTGAAGACAACAAAGGAGGAAGCAGAGGCGCTGCTGTGACATCTTCAGTACACACAGATATATACACATGACATCTTCAGTACACACAGATA
>NC_022027.1:49246496-49264882 GCF_000317375.1 Microtus ochrogaster
GCATGACATCTTCAGTACACACAGATATATACACATGACATCTTCAGTACACACAGATATATACAGATGACACCTTCAGTACACACAGATGTATAAGCCCACATGCATATTTGCTACTGGGTTACTTTGTTTCTTTTTCTTTTTGTTTTCTCATTTTTCCTTATATCCTAAACACTAGATTGGGCAACTAAAAATAAACTTTTCTTCTGCCCTACCCTGAAAATGTTTGGCCAGATAGCTTTATGATGGTTCAAGGCCACCTTAGCAATTCCAGGCTGTTGTGCTTTCTCCTCCTCCTTTATTTCCCCAATTCATCTTGCTATTCTACATGACACATATGCCAGGTGACGAAGACCAATGTGTGTATTTTCCTGTAACTCCAAGAACCACTATGTCACAACCTCTCCCCTAGTAATTTCTATGTCGAGGAAAAAAATATTGGAAAGAGCCCAGGTTAGCCACACCTTAACACACTTGTCCTCCACGATGACCTGGAAATTTTCTATTCTTCAACCCACATCTTAAATAATGATTATTTGAACATGGTTATAGATAATAAATAGTGATTCCGATAAAATACGGATTTTCATTTCCTCAGTGTATGTGGACAAAGATGTGGACCATGCTGCAGGTAATTTAACAGAGTTAGCTAATTAAATGGCAGTATTTGAGATGTTTAAGAAGATCCTAGCACAGTGGTTGAGTACTTCTTTATAGCAAGCAAAGCCCTGTTTAGACTTTTACTGTTGGAAAAAGAAAGTTCAAGAAGATTCCATGAAATTGTGTTTTTCCACGTGCATGCTGATATTTATATCCCTCCCCTCACTAACAAACCCATTTCAGTATTGCTTAGAAAATTCAAATCTCTTGGAAACTAACGTTGAGCACAACTGGCTATAAAGGTCCAAAAGCATACATGTGTCAAGGAAGGCAAGTCACAGAGAGAGCCAGAAGATCAAGGATCAAATTATTGATCTCAGGCAGATAGCTTTGTGGCCTAGTTGTCTAACCTGTATAATTCAAACAATAAAATAATAAAAAATACTAATTATAAAATAATAATAAAATTCCTACCTTATCTAATCCACACAAGTGTATGAAAACTAAACTGGATTATATGTAGATGTGCTTTGCAAACAGTGAAGTATTTTACACATGTGGAGTGTGCTGTGTTGCTTTTGAACGAGTGTGTGTGTGTTCATGTGTATTTGTGGGTGAACACACACGCTATACTGTGTTCAATATTAAGAACCACAGCAGATTCATTAATCTTATTCTTTCATCTCTTGGAAATGGCAGTCCACTCGTAACTGCTGAAACACGCTGTGTCTTGACTTTGTTCATTAGCACCTTAGAAAGGAGTTGGCAGGGCATTTAAAATTCAAATTCACCACTGTAGCTTTCTTTTAACATTTCTGGTTAATGACATCTGGGGAGATGGAAGAATCTGGTTAAATTTAGTTTGATTGATCGATGAATTTTACTGAACTAGGAAAACAGCTTCATTTATTTAAATTAAATTAAAGAAAACTTTCACCAAGTCCAAAGCTTTTGTTGCTTCTATTCCTGGATTATGAAACCTTCACATACTGAATGTGTTATCTGTAACAATGAAAGTTGCCATTTTAGGTACATTATAACAATTCTATACTCCTTTGCTTTAGTTTTCTGAATCTTCTATCTATATTTTAAACTTTCTATTCAAGCCCTATGCTTGAAGTAGAGAGGAAAAGGAGAAATCTTTAAAAAGATATTTTCAGATTGTTAAATTTTGTATTTTTATCATTAGTGAACTGTTTTGTACTGCTCTGAAGACAAGGCTGGGCAGCACTGAACTGAGCGCTCTCACTTACTTGCCCGTTAGGAGCTCATATACTAGAATTCCCAGGGACCAGAAGTCCACGCTGAAGTCGTGTCCTTTGTTGAGAATGACCTCAGGGGCCACATACTCTGGAGTCCCACAGAATGTCCACGTTTTCTGCCCAGAGCCAATCTTCTTGGCGAATCCAAAGTCAACCTGAGATGTCAAATAAAACTGAAGATGTTATAAAAATCTATACTGTTCTTATATTATTGCAAACACTATGAGTTTTCATCCAATCCACACTTTCCTTTAACACACACACACACACACACACACACACACACACACACACACATCTCAGATACTCCTTTGTATGCCATGTGCCAATCAAGCTGTTAAGAGAAAGTTTCTTCATGCATACCTCATTACCCTTGAAGACAACTGAAATTCATTCTTCTGCTCCCAGCAAACATGTCTAAAGTATATTTTAATTCGCTGGTTTGCCTAATGGGTTGAATAGAGAAGGGGTAAATGACAGGGACATGTGCCTTTAAGACTGCACCATGGACTAAAATAATAGCAAAGTGGAGAGTTTGGGAAAGAGTCTATTGCTAGGAAGGGAGGCTAAAACCTCTGCCTAGTCCTAAAATAAAGACCTACTGTTCACAGTGTGTACCTCCTGTTGATTTCGGCAGCGAAAGCAAAGTCAACAGCATTCTTCCCAAGTCTGCTCTGAGCTCCCAATACCTCTGGTCCCCACTAGCAAGGTGGGTGGTAGATAGTACAGGCTTTAACTTGCTTGAATGTAGGGTCAGCACGCACTCTGACGTAGATTTTGTTCTGGGATTATCACACTGAGTTTGATAATGAGAAGCTGAGTGCTGGGAAGTTTATGCATGTGCGGCTAACCCGGCATTCTAAGATACACAGCGGGGAAGGAGACAGTGGAGGGAAGAGTAACATCCAGCACATTTCAAAGACAGGGCTGGGAGGGTGTGGGCACCATCTCCCAGGAGGTGACACCTGGGGTTGTCCCTGACTGTGGGTTAGGAATTCTCTCCCTCGGTAAGGGGTTAGCAGTCCGCCCCCCCCCCCCTGCTTTTGCAATGCATCTCTCTCTTCTCCAAGCTTTTACCCAATGAATTCTGAAGACCAGACAAGAAAGGAGGTCAGAACTTCAGCAGCCCCTCGCTGAATGGCGCAGTGTATATAACTGAAACCCAGCCCTGCAGAACAACAGCGAACTTCTTGGCACAGGGGAGGTGAGCATGTACCCATTCATCTCTAGTGTGTACCAATTTCATTTTAACTTTCTTCTACCTCCCTCAGGTAAAAGGAATAGACATTCTTTCTGGGCTCACCGTGCCCATTTTAATGGCTTCATTGCATGTGGATAATTTCAATAACATGGCAATAATCTATGCTTTAAAATGGAGAAAGTCAACATCAGGATCAGCCCACATTTTGAAAAGCTGGGGCCAGAAACTACACCCAACTCCTTTGTTTGTTCAAATGTTCACATTTAACACTTTTGTTTTTCCCTTAAGAAGTAAATCTCTTAAAACTCCACATCCCTCCCTTTTCTGAGACTTTTCATACTTATCACAGAGTAACAAAGATTTCTTTTCTTTTTATTATTAATTACATTTTTCATTTATTTTACATACTGACCACAGTTTACTTTCCCTCCTTTCCTACAATTTTCTTCCCCCACCTCCCATATATTCCCCTCCCCAGATACTACTCCTCCACATCCTTCAGTTCAGAAAAGGGCTGGCCTCCCACAGACATCAACAAAGCAAGGCACATCAAGCTGAGGCAGGACAGTTTCTTTATTGAAAAGGGGAATTCAAGCAACCTCAAAGTGGCCTTTTCCTGTATGCCTTCAACTACACAGCATGACTCACAAACATTAAATCTGAGAGATGGCTGGGAATATTATAAAATTAAACTCTATAACCAGCTGAGATGACAATATCTACGTATTCCTCAGAGAAAGAAACAATAACGAAAGCCCTTGCTAATTTTATAAAGACTGAAGTTTAAGAGGTGAGGCCACAGCCCTTATAACTGCAATTGCATATACGCATATACAGAAACATTGCATTTTTTTGGTTTATAACAGCCTCTAGTCTGTTCTTTAATTGTATTTAATTTTCCTTTTAAGAATTACTATAAGTTTATTTGATATTTAGGAGAGCTATTTTAATTTTTAAAATAATATATTTTAATTTGAATTGCTGGTAAGCCCTTGCAATATTTGCATATTGGCTCAATGAGGTGGTAACAATTATATTAGCATTTGAAGATTTACAAGATTGTATCATTTTCTTCCTCTACTTGGACCATACCAACTTTGATCTAATACATTTGGCACTCAGAGCTACCCAAAGTTGTGTCACTAATGTAGAAGATGACAGACCTATGTCAAGTTCTGTGCATTTTATATCAGAAGCAAATTCCCCAAACCCATCTCAGCACCATGGCTAGACCAAGGAGCCTTTCCCTTCTCTAGGCAGCAGAAAGGTAACCTCCTTTTTCCTTTATTCAGTGACAGTGAACATCATCCTAGAGCAAGAACTAGGATGCACGCAAACTTCTAGCTCTCAAGGAGCTTCTATCAAAAAGGAGAAAAACATAATGAGCATGGAAATGTGTCATCAAAATGATACAATGTCACCAGATAAGACATGTTGTGGGGAAGCCTACAGAAGATTTAGGTGCAGATGGCAAAACAAATTGCACTTGAAATAAGGGAACCAGGAGAACATACTTCAGTAAGGCAGCATTTCAACAGATATGAGCAGAAATCTGAATGAAATAAGAGAGAGTTCTGTAAGCATCTAAGAGGGTCCTGCCAGGAGGAAGATACAGCACAAAGGCCTAAGACACAAACACCGGTGTTCAGTTCAAGGCCTGTCAAGATTAACGAGACTGAGCCACGGTACATTGACGGGGGATTCCCCTCTGTATGCTGTGAATGCCATTGGTTAATAAAGCAGCTTCTTTGGGCCTATTGCAGTGTAGCATAGGGCAAGATGGGAATTCCAAGCAGATAAGAGGAGGAGAGAGTAGGCAGAGTCAAGGAGAAGCTGTGGAGCCTCCACGAGAGACAGATGCCAGATGGATGGAACTTTACTGGTAGGCTACAATGATGTAGTGATACACAGATTAATAGATGGGTTAATTTAAGATATAAGAGTTAGCCAGGAATGTGCCTAACCTAACAGGCCAAGCAGTGTTTTAATAATACAATTTCTGTGTGATTATTTCAGGTCTGGGCAGCTGGGAACCAAACAAGCAGCTTCCAACTACAGTATGTGGAGGCAAGGAAGATATGCATGAAGATCTGCCATGGGTTGGCAAAGCACAAAAAGAAAGAGTATGATAATTCACATCCTCGAGGGATCTTGGAGAGAAGAAAGCAGATGCCCTCTCCCTTTGTTTTCAAATTCTGTTTGAAACACCAGGCTTTGGGATCTCTAGAAAAACTATACACAGATTTTTTTAACAGTCTGCATTAAATTTCCACTACTAAGGATGAGCCAAGAGTTTTCAAACATACTTCTAATGGCTGAAATAAACTAGAAGGATTTAAGATACTTCCAAACCTAGAGCTGTGGCTGCATCATTCAGAAACAGAAAAATCAGCATGTGACTTCTTAAAGCTGTGTCCAGCAACAATGATCTTTTTCTTCCTCAGAAGTTTCTCTCTGAGGTAGTACATTTCTCAGGCATTGGTTCATTCACGTAAGAACTGGGCACTAAGTGACCAGTCTCAATAGAGCAGGTAACTCATGGAGACATAATGCTCCATAAAAGTATTTAGCTGGCATTTTTAGGGCACATTCTTTACCTCAGGCAAGACAAGGGAGCATGGAACCTCTGTTTTTCTGCCAACTCCCACAGTGGACTAACATTCTTCTCTAGTGGACAGCAATAGTGCTTTTCTCTGAGTGGCGGGGGAGAGGCAGAAGTAGAGGCAGTGGAGAAACCTGTTTACAAAACAGCCCGTTCTCAACAGGGCGAAGTGATTCACTAAAACACTCAGAACACTGAGCTGGGCAAGGTAACGGGAAGACTATCATTCATGCAGGAAAACTAGGGAAATCCTTCAAGGCTCATCTCACAGTACATTTCCTCGAAGCCTTCCCTGAAACACAGAACCTGTCTCTCTGCCCTTCCATGTTCCTCACCACCACCTAGTTTGCCTTTGGTAGCAGATTCTCACTGGATCACTACACTTAGCTCATTGAGGAGAGTCCTCAGATAGTCATTGTGTAGACTATAAAGCGTGATGGGTGTTCAACTTGTGCTTGTTGCCAGGGAGTAAAAGGTGATTAACTGTTAAATTCTATTTGAATAAGATAAATTTTGGTTAGAAAAGCCACCATACACACTTGCATGATATAAAGGCCCCATTCAGCATTCAAAGACAAGTGTCTTGCAACAGGTAAATTGCAGCAGAAGATACTTAAAGGAGAAGTATGTGGTAGGCATAATTAATGGGAAAGCTCAACTCTCACCTAGTTAGTTAGCATGTAATGCTGTATCTGTAGAAAATGGTTGAGGCCAGTGATCATTTTCGTATTTTACATTAGGAAATTCTTGACACATGAAAAACGTGGCACAAATGCATGGGAAGCAGAAGGCCCTGGTGCCCCAGCAGCTCCGTCACTGGAAGAGAACTGGGATGGAAGCCCCATCCTCTGTGTTCTTGCCCATGGCCTCTTGAGCACCCACACTCTTATGCACGCACTTATCAGTTTTCCCATTCATTTCTAGCCTCACCACACACCCACTCTCCCAAATATGATACACCTTCTAGCTTTCAATTGCTAAATAAATCTTATCATACCAATTTTGGGCTGCATGATTTTTCTCACTCAAAGCCATGATGGTGAGTTTACTGAACAATGTGTACTTACGTTTGTTGCTGCATGGTAACACCATTTAATTAACAACTTTACTATCTGTGAGCATAAACTCACTATAGCTCCAACTTTCCCTTCCTCTGCTGGTGAGTAGCTGAGCTATACTTAGCTCACATAACTGAGGAGACAATCTCATTCTACCTGGGTTTTCTTATTTGGCCTCATAAATGCCTTGGCTGTTCCGAGCACTTGGGTATTCTAACATATTCCTAGCATCAGCTTGGCAAGCGTCATTAACAGCTCTGGTGGAAATTTCATTAGAAGCATATCAGGACTATAGATCAGCTTATAGAGGACCATTTCGGCAAGGATGAAGAGTCTTCCTGTTTATAAACATGATGTGTCTGTCTGAGTAGGGATAAGTAATGACAGACACTACAAAAATACATTCAGGAAGATACTAAAGTTTTAACTGTACATTAATTACAAGATGTGTTTCCCTGGGATATATGTGGATCTTAAAGCAGTGATTCAGGGGCACAGACTTCAAAGTTGATGGGTCTGCTAATTCTGTGTTTGTTGACAAGCCAGGAAGGGCACTGAGACCCACATCACAATCACTTATGAGCCAGATTTGTGAGTGGATGAATCGCTTTGCTATAGTTCATGAGCTACAATGATATCACTTGGTCACAATGACCCAGAAAGAGGGCTAAGAAGAGCTGTCTAGCTCTGCCCAGAAGAGGGAATGAGTCATAGCATCTATTCATTATGATCTTTTAATATCTTTCTATAATACTTTACAAGTTTTTCAGTAAAGCTGCTAAATATTTTCATTATCTATGGCCCTAGATACATTATATTTTCACACTTTGTCAGTGGCATTTGTATCCCTATTTGCTCAGTTTCTGATTATCTTAAAATATAATATGTATCAAGACTTTTATATCCTGTAACCATTCTGGAAATTCTCCATTTAATTGTAAAGTCTGATTTCATAAAAGTTTGGTTTTTTTATACAATAAATCATCGCATCTGATAAGTTCTGCTCTTTTCAATGTATCTTTTAAATAAACTTACATCTTACTGCATTAGGTAGAGCACACAGTAAAATAATGAATAGATGCAAGCACAGCAATAATCTTAAAAATTTTTTTAACTTTTTTACGTGACATATTTTGATTATATCCTTTCTACTCTTCCAAATCTTCCCAGGTCCTCCCACCTCCCTATTCACTCAACTTCATTCCCTCTGTCTTTGGCACTGCCTCTATCTCTCTCTCCAAAGCAAAAATCAAAACAAAGAAAAAAAAAGAGGGCAAAAAAGGTTTTCAAAAATATCAAAGCAAAATTAAAAGCACACACAAATCAACATGGTGTCTGTTTTGAGGTGGCCAAGTACTCCTGGCATGGGCCATGGAGTGCGCCTGAGAGACCCTGTGGTACTCCACTGGAGAAAACCAATTTCTTCTTTCTCAGAAAGTGTCAGTCGCAAAGGACTTTGTGTTCACTTCCCCTTCTCAGTGCTTGAATTTTGTCTGGTTTGAGCCTGTGCAGGTCTTGTGTATGTTGCCACAATCTCTGTGAGCTTACAAGTTATAAATTTTTAAGATTTTTAAGGCAATACTGTAAATGCTTTGTCAATTATACACACACACACGTTTGTACTAAGTTATATTAGGTACCTTTTACTAGAATTTTTTTTTTAGTTTTCTAAGAGATCTTTTTAAACATATATGAATGGAGAAATCTATTAATGTAGTGTGTTTTGCTGGAGCTTTTGAGTTCATTATAAAATTGCTTCTATTTTAATTTGTTGACTATGGTTTTTAGTATGTATATTTTAAGCCTTTATTTTTTGTATATCAGTCAGTGAGACTCAAATGGATGCTACAGAGTTTACTCATATATTTCCTGTTCACTTCATGCTCTGCCTCTCTCAAGCTCAACAACATACCACAGCAGAATGTTTTTCTGCAACTGATGAACCTATATTGACACACCATCCTCCCCAAATGTCTTTACTTTATACTAGGATTCGTAATTGATGTATAATAGACTTGGAAAAATATATAATTCCATGCTTCTATCATTCTATAGAGTACGGTGTAATTTTACTGTCCTCACACCAGCCATCCTCAAGCCTCTCCTGTATCCTGCATCTTAACAACTACTGTTTTCACTATGTCCAGTAGTTTTTTCTTTTACAAAATGTCTTGCAACATTTCTAGAATGGCTTTCATTTGCTTACCAACAGCATTTGAAGTTTCCATCACACCCTTTCAGGGGTTGAGAACTCACTTGTTTTGGCGCGGAATAAGTTTCCATTACCTGCATTTACCACAGTTTATCCACAGCCCAGCTCCGTGGTAAACCCATAAATGCACTGAACTGAACGATACCTTGGTTGCTCCCAAGATTCGGCAATTATGGTAAAGCTGTAAACATTTATGTTCAGGTCTTTAAGTGATCATAGTTCCCAGCTCTTTACAGTAAGCACAAAGAACATAATTGCACAGTTGGTCAACGTATGCTTACTTCGTTAAGAATTGAACACGCTGCCTTCCAAAACAGCAGTGCCATTTGCGTTATCCTGGTACTGAATGGAAGTTTCCGACAACCCACATTCTTCAGGACTTGGTATTGTCCATGTTCCAAACTTTAACCACTCTAACTTGCATGTGGTGGCACAGTGCTGTTTTAGTGTTTAAATCCCTTCCCCATCGATCTATGATTTTATGTTTCTCATGTTTCTTTCCCTTCCATAAATTTTCTATGGTAAGCCATCACAGATGCCATTAGTCTATCTTTAATCTAGTTGCTAATCATTTTGCTTTAAAATTTTTGCACATTTCTTTACAATGGTCCTTATCAGGTATGTCTCTTAAAAATATTTTTCTTTGGCCTGTCTTTAACAGATCAGTTCCTTTTAATATCAGTGAAGACTAGCTTATCAATTATCTCTCCCATATGTACCTAAAAAGTCATCACCATTCTTGAGGTCATCCATGTGTTCCCCAGCATCACTTTCCAAGAGTCTGATGAGTTGTTATCTTATTTATGTCTGGGATCCATTTTGACCTAGTTTTATGCAGGGTATACGTTCTCTGTGTGGGTTATTGTGGGGTGGGTTATAGATGCAATTACTCCAGTGTCAGGTTCTATTTTTTTGCTTGTTGGTTGGTTTTTAAGATTATCTTGGCCAGACAGATCACCTTTGATAATTTATTAAATATGAACTTCTTTATGTCTTTTTTCTTCCAGCATAGCATTTGGAACATTATGTCTTTCAGAGAATCTGCCCATTTCATCTAAGCTACTGATCCTGTGGGCAACATACAGAGTTACCTTATCACCATCTCAGAATCCACAGAGAAGGTAGTACCATCTTCTCCTACATTTGTAATACTAATAATCTGTGAGCCTTCTCTTTTTTCTTACTATTAACAACTTGAGATTTATCAATTTTATTGATCATTTCAAAGCATTAGTTTTTTAATTGATTAATTTTCTTTATGAATTTTCTGTTTTCAATCATAATGTCTTATACACTGATAATCTTTAATTATCTTCCAGTCATTTTGAATGTAATGTTTTGCTTCTGCTTCTGTTTTCCGTTTGATATTTTCTCAGTCAGGAATATAGAGATGGTTGATTTTGGATCCTTCTCCTTTTATGATAAGGGTGTTCAATGTTTTATGATTCCCTATAAATTCTGCTTTGGGGAACATTAAACAAATTATAATTCATTGGGTTTTTACTTTTATTTGAATCAAAATATTTAAAAGTTATTGCGAGACCTTTTAATTTACCCATTGTGGTGGTCAGTGTTGTCACCCTGACCTGCAAAGGCTGGAGGGTCTTCTGCTTCTGCAGAGTGACACAAGGAAAATTTCTGCAAGTGCACTTCAATGGAGCCAGGCTTCACTGCAAGTGGGTACTCAAATCTGGAGGTGCTGTCTACGTAGTTCTAGCTTTTGGGTCAATAAAGGTGTACAAGTAAAGGTGTTGTGGAATCTCCCTCTGTGGCTACAGAGTGCCACTGAGGACAGATGTGTGGCTGAGGAATCACTGCTTGAGTAGCCATTCTATAAAACTGTGTAGGTGAAGCCTAGATTGCATTAGAGACCCTAAGATGTTGGAAATGCCAGAGCCATGTGATACTTGCCGAGAGAAGCTGCTAACAAAGAGTAGAACCAGTCATCTAAGCTCTCTGATGTGAGATCAAAATATCACACATTTCCCCATTTTTGTCTAAGTAAAAGGGAAGGTCTAGCATAGTAAAATCATATACAATAAGTACAATAATGATAAACACATGCATACAGGTAAGGATTACATTGACAATGTTCAGTCCATTTGCATTTGGCAAAGTCAGAGAAAATACTCCACTATCTATCCTATCATGGTGAGTTCAATATTTTGTACATAATTCACTTTCTATCTTAATTTGCATTATGAACCCCAGACTAATTTTTTATGTATCTCATAAAACATATATATTTTACATATCTTTTGTGAGTTTCTTTTCTGAATTTGGTAACAAAGAAAACATAACTATCTAGTCTTCAACTCCATCAGAGACCTGAGAAGACTATAAATAGAACCTGAGTAAACAGGAAGTATAGAACAAATAACTTCCAAAACTAAGAAATGACAGAAACAGCTGGCTGCCTGGGCAGTCGCCCAAGGTTCCTCTGTAATATTGGGGCATCTATCTTTGCCCTAAAAGTCTAGAATATCTGACAGACTTATTTGTGAAGCAGAAATTTTGAAGGACTTATCTTCGCAAAAATTCAGCAGTCATTTTCTTTTGTGTCTTGTTTGTTCAATTTAGAGATGATGCTGTCAGCAGTTGAGGCAAGGGCAGTTTCTTGTCCAGTAACTAAGTTTTGCCTCAAAAAAAGTAAACGCCATATGGAGTTTATTTGATGCTCATCATTCTCTCTGAAGTAGGCTGGTGTTGCCAGGAGCAGGAATATCTCATTATTATAAAAACTTATATTATTAAAGGATCTTAAATGCCATATTCTACAGATCTCTTAAGTGTCTATCTAAAATATATCTCTGCTCAACTTTGAAAACATACCTAACATGACTAGAAGTTTGATTGTAATAGGTGACAACTACTAATCTGTCTTTTATTTATCTTATTTATTTATCTTTATTGTCTTAAATAATTTGCAATAATAACTTCTAAGGACTAAAAATTTACATTACATTGCTAAATGAGCTTTACAGGTACAATATCTTAAACAAGAGTAGAAGTACATGTACAGTATGTCCTAACAAAAATAACCTTAGATTTGTATTGATATACAAAGATATCTTAAGAGTAGAAACATATATACAGCATAGCAAAAAATAACCTCAAGTTTATATCAACATCTGAAAATCCATACCAATGTAAAATATTTAAGGTTAGTAGTTACCATTTATGGTTTAGAAATAGATTCAACAATCTGCCCTAATAGATTCAACAATTTATCCTTTTATTCTATCATTTCCATATCCCTTTTTTTTCTTTTCAGAATGATATCCCTGAATCTAATTTCATTTATTAAACTTTTTCCTGTCTATTCCCAATAATTACTTATAACTAATTCCCCTAAACAATGAAAAATATTCATAACTTACTAAATGACAAAAACCACCCACCCCACCTCTTTGGAATGAGGGCACTGAAAAAACTCTGTATGGGGTTTATTTTCTTTAGGGCAAAAACTAACCATGTGGGTAAAGAAACTTCCCTTGCCTCATTTGTTTACATGATACTCCAAGCTAGACTAGCAGAACACAAAAAAGGTGACTTCCAAACTTCGCTATGACAAGATAGGATAGTCCTTTAAAATTTCCTGCTTCTCAGAAATGTCTTTCAGATATACTAGACTCAAAGGGCAAAGGTGAATGTTACCACATTAAAGAAGAACCTAGGGTGGCTTGTCCAGGCAGCCAACATTTAACCTTTCTGGTGTCTGTGATGGAGTTGGAAACTAGATAGTCATAGTTAACGTTTTCCTTAGTTTTGATAAAAGGTAAATTAGCTAAAAAAAAAAAAACCTTTAGACTCACAAAGATAAAGTATTTTCTTTAAGTTTGCCAAATACAAATGAACTGGATATTCTAATTGCAATTCTTACCTAATAACTGTTTGGTTGTCTATAATTCCACTACGTTAAAGTTAAAAACCTTAATTTTAATTAGACAGAAAGGGGGAAATGTGAAATATTCCTTTACACGTGTGAATATATGTAACTCTGATTGGTTTAATAAAGAAGTTGACTGGCCAATAGTTGGACAGGGTAAGGTTAGGGGGAGAGCCAAACAGAGAATGCTGGGAAGAAGAAGGGCAGAGTCAGAGGAATAGTGAGCAGATACAGAGAGAAGCAAAATGGACATGCCTTACTGAGAAAGGTACAAAGTCCAGGAGCAAAGCATAGATAAATATATCAGTTAATTGAAAATGTAATAGCTAGCTCATAAAAAAAGCCTTAGTTATTGGCCAAGATTTATAATTAATATTAAGCCTCTGTTTGGTCACTTGGAAACATCTTATTGGACAGAAACTTCCCCCTACACAGTGAGTTTTTTTTTTAAACTTTAAAGAGCACAAATACATTTTAATACTGGTTTGATTTATTCATCCGTTGGAACCAGACAAAGGTTCTTAGCACTATTGCTTCATAAATTTTCCTTGGCTTAGAAAGTAAAGCAAGATTTAAGGAATTATGGCATCATCAGGGGAAAGACATGTGTGGGAATATTCATGATCCTTTGGTTCTTCAATCTGTACCTAGTATGTTTTCTGGTGAAGACTGGACCCAGGTAGAATCTGACTTGGAAAAATGAATGAAACAAACGGAACAAAACAAAAATGAAAGACCATTTCACTAGTGGCTGAAAAGGAAGAACAGAATGAGGTCTTCATTCCTCACCACAGACATACTGTCTGTAATTACCAGCAGTGGACACACTCTTATGAATCTCTAAAAGACACAGCCAAATCTAAGCTTTTCTGTTACTTAGGTATTTTTCCTCAGAATATCTGTTTTATTTTCATAATGAAAACTTCTTACTTCATTAGGTGTCTAACTTTTCATGAACATTTCAGGGAATGAAGGAGAAATGCATACACATATATGTACATACATGCATTCATACATACATATATATGAGGTTAAGATCACCTTTACAAGGACTTTGTGATTCCTGCCATGCTGCCAGCGGGTACCCTCAACCTTTCAACCATCCCAGGAGCCCTCAGTCAAAGCAGTTCTATGCAGCTTCCTGCCAACAGTCCAAACCCTAAATTTTTCTCTGCTGAAGCTTGCTTAATGGCCCAGTGTGTGCTAAAATTTTGCTCTTGTGCTTTCTATACCTTTTAGGAACAACATTCCATAAGCCTACTAGATAAAGTTTATTGACTGTGTTGTGTTCTAATGCTTTAGCAATCTCTGGTCCAAATGTTCTATCAATTTCTGAGTGGTGTATTAAAATGTTTATTCCTCCTAATTCCACCAGTCTGCTGCTTATTTTTGAAGCATCTTATTAGGAATTTTTTAAAAGGCTTTTTCTATGACCTTGATGAACTGTGCATCCTCTTATCATATGTCTTCATATTTAGGAATACTTCCTCTCTGATAGCAGCATGGTGACACCCACTTTAAAACTGATTCAATATTTCCCAGACGTATTTTTTTCATTCCTAAGTTCAACTTCTTGCACCTCATATTTCAGGCTGTTCTGTTGTAAACATATAGCTGGCTTTTATCTTATAATTTTATTTAACAATACATTTTTTTTAATCTAGAGAGTTAAGTTCATTTACATACCTTGGACTTCTGTCTAATTTCTTAGTTTATACTCTTTCCCCGCCCCCTGGCTTTCCTACTTCTTGCTGCTTTTCTGTGAAGATGACATTTTATCCTCCTATTTTAATTCAGTCCCTGCTACTTTGAGTGTATACGCTGCTGCTGTGGGGTTAGTTAGCAGGTTCTCATTTGAATGTGATGCGTTACTGTGATGATTGAGTCACACCGTAATTTTTAATGAGTTGACAGATTTACCACTGTCCTGTGACCACCATTCCTTGTTGCTTTGCACTCCTGGGTGGGGACAGGTGTTCATTTCTTCACCTGCTGCAATCGTGTCCTTTTTGTGTAGGAAACAGCTCTCATCTTTGTCAGAATAAGTCATTGCACCCTTCCTGAGGGATGGTTTCTCTGGGCTTATAATTAAAGTTTGCCAGTTATTCATACTCAACAGTTTTTAGCATGACAGTCTACTGCATTCTGACTCCTTTTGCTGCTGGTAAGATACCAACTGAAAGTCCTTCCTCTCCAATATTTCTTCCCTTTCTATCTTTCCATTTACACCGACCTGCTTTTTCTTGTTTAAGGTTTTCTTTGTTTCTTATCCCCCGACTACAATAGCCAACATCCAAGGAGCTCTGATGATTAGCTCACCCTGGAATTTGAAGGCCCTCCCTCCCGCAGAACACCGGGGCTGGCTCTGCATGATCAATAGAATACAGTAAAGTGCTGACCAGTGGGATAGGGCTTACAAGGCAAGCAGCTTGTTCAAAGTTACCTGGATGACACACTCTGATGGAAGCTGTGTGTCACATCTTGGAGACATTCAACCAGTCCCATGAAGAGGTTCATATGGAGAATTATGGCCTCCAAGAGACAGCTAATATTAACTTGTAAGCCATGATAGATTGGATCCTCTACCCTTATTCAGTCTGCAACTCTTCAAGTGACCATTGCCTCAGCCAACTTCTAGCTGAAGCTTCGCAAGCAATACTGAATCATGTCATGGTTAATATTGATTGTCAACCTGATAAGACCTAGGAGACTAGGTTATCTAGTAGACAGGCCTCTGGCTATGCCTGTCAGGGATGGTTTAGATTGGGTTAGCCTCTGAGCATGTCTGTGAGACAGTCTCTTGATTAGGTTAACTGATATGTGGAAACCTCTCCTAACTGCTGGACATTATCAAGGAGCTAGGAGGCTGATCAAGAGCAGTCCCTGTTCTTTGCTTCCTAACTGTGGATGTAACGTGACGAGATGCTTCAACGTCCCACTTCCGGGACTTCCCACCATGTCATATGGTTCCCTCTGTGAGTCAAAATTAATTATTCTCCCTCCCATTGCTTTTGTCAGATGTTTGTTTCAGCAAAAATGAAAGTGACGAATACCCTAACCAATCCATTTCCAAAGACCCAATTCAGAAAGCCTGTGAGGTCACAAATAATTATCATTATTTTAAATTTGTTTTAGATTGACATGCAAAAATTAGGTCAAACAAGTACAAGCAGTCCTACTGTGGATCTGTTGATGTTTCTCTACCTCATAATCAGTTCATATGTATGTGATGTTATGTTATTCGTGCATGTGATCTATGTGTATGACTGTGTGGTTGGGAAAGTTTTAGCTATTATTTCTTTAAAATTTAAAACTGAATACACTTATTTATTCTCTCTCTCTCTCTGTCTCTCTCTCTGTCTCTCTCTCTCTCTGTATGTATGTGTGTATGTATGTACACACACGTGTGCAACTATGGACATGGGTATCACAGTATGCACGTGAGTGTCAGAGGGTAACCTGCAGGAGTCAATTCTCCCCTCCCACTATGTGAGTCCTGGGGATCAAACTCAGGTGTGCCACCAGGCTTGGCACCAGCAGCCTTTTACATAGTCATTAGTTGTTTTTTATAATATTTCTTTGAACTCCACTCTCTATATTATTTTTGTATTGGACACTAATCATTTTTCTCACTGTATTCACCAAATTTCTTCATTTTCATTCTTTTGGTTTCAATTTTTAAGTCTCTGTTACATTCTCTGTAATTAGTCAATTTTCTTTAAGTTTCTGATTTCTCTTTTTGTGATAATTTTCTACTCTGCATTCCAAATACACTATCCTAACAGACCAATAATTCACAGGTAATAAAGCACACTGCTCTTTGGTGTGCAGTTCACTGAATCTGATGCAGATTAAACCCCTCCGAGAGCAGCCACCCCCATAGGAAACACACACTCTCACTATACAGGGAAATTCCTATGGGTTTCTTTCCCTATAAACGTCGAGATAACCATTATTGTGTTTTTGCCATCTATCCTAGAACTTTGATCACTGTGATTGTGGATAAGGTACTCTTGTGTGTGGCTTCCTTTGTTCAACACAGGAGTTACCTGTGGTAACTCATCATTCCTTTGTATGACGGAGAAACATTTACTGCTGGGTGTGTGATTGAATCTACTTATGTGCAGTTAAAGATGGATATTTGGGCTATTTCTACTTTGAAAACTATTAGAAACTAAGCTGTTTTGAGCAACCATACACAATATTTTCCACAACATGGTTTCAACTATCGTAAGTAAATGCCAAGTGTGATTATTTCCTTACTAAGTTGTCTTTTGCCCTGGAAGAAACTGGCCAGTTGTACTTCAGGGTGGATTACCATTCTCTTTTCACACCAGAAGTGTGAGAGAATGTCCTCACCAACACTTGCATTTTTTTTAATATATTAATTGTAGTGACTATGAAATGGCATTTCCTTGTGGCTTTACATTGAATTTTCTTGAAGACTGAATAGAGCCAAGTGATCCTTCCCACGTCTGTGTTAATGAAATGGGGTTTCAAGGTTTTGGCTATTTAAAAAATAGTTGCTCTTTCTTGTTATTAAGGACTTGTGGGAGTTTTTGTATATTCTAGATACAAGCTCACTGTTACACAAATAAAGCGAAAATATTTCTCCTGGTTTATGTCATGCCTATGTGCTTTCTTGGCAGTATATTCCAATAATCAGTATTTTATGACATTTATGAAGTCCAATGAATCCTTTTCTCCTTTAATATTAATACTAATTGCTTTCTAAAGAATCTGTACCCATCCAAAGCCATAAGAGAACAACACTTCTTTCTTGTTGCATACAGCATGAGGTGGGAATCAGGAGTTTTCTTTCTTCCACACGTGGATAGTCTCCAGGTGTTCCCTCGGGGTCTTTATAAAGGACAACCTATTCTCTCACTCATGTGAATGTCTATCTGTGACCTTTTGTCTATGAGGCCATATGTCTGTCCTTAAACAAATGTCACATCACTGTCCACTGTAGCTTTGTACTAAGGCTTGATACCAGAAAATGTAATGTTTTGTTTGTTGCTCTTCTTTTACAAAGTAGTTATTAGCAGGGGTGGTGGTGGTGCATGCCTTTAATCCCATCACTTGGGAAGCAGAGGCAGGTGGATCTCTATGAGTTTCAAGCTAGCCTGGCTACAAGAGCTAATTCCAGGACAGGCTCTAAAGCTACAGAGAAACTCTAAAAACAAAACAAAACAAAAACAAACAAAAAAAACAAAGTAATTATTAATTCTTACCAGTCTACATTTGCATGTAACTTCCATTTCTAAAACTTGTCTTCTCATATTTTGATTGTACTGACATTATTAATTTGGAAAATATAGATAACATCAGACACTTTTGCTTTATACACTACTACTGTCTACAAATCATGAACACAGTATATAGTACCATTTAATTATTTGTATTAATATGCTACAATTTTCACTGAAGAGCTATTACACGTCTTTATACAATTTATTTTATTATTTATTCACAATGATACTGTTCAAGTATAATATTTTACAATTTTGATGTCATAAGTACTATTTCATTTATGAGTTTTTATCATTACCATGTAAAAAA
>NC_022027.1:49264982-49282087 GCF_000317375.1 Microtus ochrogaster
AATAAATAAAAATTCATGCTGTATTCAAATAAAAAGAGGTGACATATTTGATTTTCTGATATGGGGCCTTTTGTTGCCCTTTCTTGGTTTATTTCACTTACTGAAATCTATTACAATGTTCCTATCCTAAGATCAGATCCTCTCTTCTTGTTCTCCATCTAATGGAAGAATGCCCAGTGTCACTGACTGGGTATGATATTAACTACAGGTTTAATCCTAACTCCTCATATACTAAGGCATGTTCCCAACAAACACCTAGGCAGCAGTTTTTAAATGTGGATCTCACGTCGCAGGATACCCTCTATCAAGGCTTGGATGTTTATTTTCAATGTCTTTCAATGCATTCACACTTTATACCTAAATTAGCTGCATCAGGACTGTCCAATGCAAGCTACTCCACCATTAGTTAAAAACTTCCATTGTACATTTACTTAATTATTATAGTCTTATTTTCTCAGCAGACACTTCATTTGTTAGGTCTTTCTGCAAACTTCTTAGATCTCTTTTTGCAAGTTCACTTAAACATCTACTTCTGTTCTTTGTTCTTCTGGCAACCAGTGCCCGTTGCAGTGAGTACGGCTTTTTCTCATACATTTATTATTGATATATTTCTAGCATGAGCTTGTCTTTCCTGGAACTTCACCTCCAGAAGTTCTTTGTGTCCTGAGCTGACAGCATATTATTTTAAAAAGAATACACAGTGATGCTTAGGAACATGGGCATAGTTCCAGCATGGATCCGTTTTCATTTAAATCTTTGCATGGACTTTTCCATTAAGAGCAGCTTGTGGCCAGGAATTCTTAGAGCTGCCTTTTTCCATCCCTCTACCATGAGCTAATGATGAGAGAAACATATCTGCTTGCATGTACTGTCTTCATAAGTCTGGTGTTTGTTTAAACTGTGTGGTGCCTGCTGCTCTAGAGAGCTCTCTAGCTCACTTTCCCACAGTGCCCAGAGTGAGGTCGCCCATTCCTCAATGACACAGCTACTAAATCAGTCATTTAGACTTGCTGTTGCACACAAGTCAACAGCTTTGGTCTTGGTGCTGAAGACACAACCTGGGGCTCTGACCACGCAAGGCAACTGTTGTACATCTTAAGCCCTTCGGTGTTTGATCACCACCTACCACTGAGCTATCTTCTTTCCCGACCCACAGAAACTCCTGTGTTGTCTAATGTATGTATCCATACATCACTAACACTCTTCCTCATGTCTCATATGGTATTTTTGAATATTATGTCGCAATAGCAATTCAGGATATATAGTTTTAAATGCAATCGGTAATTGAAAACTCAACATTGAGTTTTTGAATAACTAAAATCACTGTTTATTTTGTTGGCTTTGAAGATAAATAAATGAGAAGGCTAGACAATGGCATCAAACAGGGCAGTCACTGCCATCTAGTCCTATAAATAGTCAATACACTACCTGAGGTTTGGGAGAAAACAACTACGGAAGGTTGAGAGATAAATTTAATAAACCGTCTGCAGCCCTCGTGAGTGTTTCTTTCTTCTAGAATATCCCAGAGGGTTTTCCCCGAAGATCTGTGGGAGGCGCAGTCAATGCAGGAACTGTGAGTGAGAGCGGTGACTGAAGCCTCGTGTTCGTCCCTCCCCAGTTCTGAAAGCTGTCTTTCATGGATAAATAAAGCTTGAATGGATCAAAATGTTTCTTGGAAGCGAGCCAGGCTGCACATGAAAGGGCTCTTATTTTACTTCAGAGGAAAAGATCTCTTAAAATTTGAACATAACAAACTTAGTCACTTGGGCTAAATTTCACAATTGTACTAACTAAACCTATCTGTACACTACTGAATAGATTCACTGTGAAAGTTTGAGCATAGCATCTGCCCATGACATCTGAGCAGTAAATAGTGGTATTTTTCTACATCAAAGGGTGACAATGTATTTATGAGTGTTAAGTTCAGCTATAGCCTGATGCCTTCAAGGAGCTATGGAAATGGGCCTCGGGAAGCTGTCTCCTGAGGTCCAAAGGGCCTTAATTTTCCCTCAGATTGACCATCAAGTTCTATTAATTTCTCACTGAAAGAAATTTATGTAGTATCCTCTTATGCTCTCATTGCTATGCAATGGATTCCTATTGGGAATTAATGGACCTCAAACACAGACAGCAAGAAAAGCTGATCCTCACTGAGCCTGTAGTCTCAGAGATTCGGAACCCTCGCTGCCTATTAGAAAAACTAGAAAGATGTCTAAACAGCCACACGCTTCCTTCTTCCCCTATTTGGAATGCGGATACCTTGAGACAGAAGCCATACTAACTTCTTTGTTCTTCACAAGGCAGTTCTTATATGCAGCACCAAAAGAAACACAGTTAAAATGATTAAACAATACTAACAAATTCTAAAGGCATTTTATGGTGTGACTCTTCAGTAAGAATTGTAGATATGGTCAGAAACACTGGGTCAGAAAAGAATATATACATAGTTACTGGAGACATGGCCCAGAGGTTAAGAGCACTGGCTGATACTGCAGAAGGCGTGCGTCAGTTCCTGGCACCTACATGGAGGCTCACACCTGTAACTGCAGTACCGGGTGTTCAATGCCCTCTTCTGGCTCTGCAGGCACAAGGTGTGAACACAGTCCACATACACACATGCAAGCAATCCATTCATACCCCATTCATACACATAAAAATAAACACTTAAATAGGCTGCATGCATGATAGGGCTCACAGTATTAAGCATGAAGTATTCAAGGGTTGTATCCCCTTTAGTGAAAACAGCAGCTACCCCCAAACTGAAAAGAGATTGCAACGATAGCACAATTTTGTGGTAGAAATATTCCACATGACACTATGAGTAAGAAAACTTGCCTTACCAACTTAAGGTAGCCATCGGCATCCAGGATTAAGTTTTCTGGCTTCAGATCTCTGTAGATAATGCCTAGTCCATGTAGGTAATCAAAGGCTTCTGTCACACAGGCGACACAGAATTTGGAAGTTGGTTCATCAAAGCTGCCTCTGCAATGACATTGCTTTCTTCTTAATGCTCTTTGGTACTCTTCTGGGCCTATCTAGATTGCATTATAAAAATTACCTGGTGTGTGTGTGTGTGTGTGCATGTGTGTGTGTGTGTGTTGGTGTGTGTGTGTGTTTCATGGTGCACATGTGGAAATCAGGTGCCAATGCTTGACTTAACCCTTCTTTGATTAAGGCCTTGGTTCTGTTGATTGCTATTACGTACATCAAGCCAGCCAGTCACCAAACTTCCAGAAATTATGCACCATGTAACAGAAGTCACTGAAGTCACAAATGCCTGTCACCATGCTCAACTTTACATGGTTATGGGGACTCAAATTTGGGCCTGATTCATGTGTAGTAGCAGTTTAACTACTGAGTCATCTCCCTAGGCTATGTCAATGGACTTTTCATATCATTAACATTCAAATTTAATTTACATGAAAATGGCTATAAACAGATCATAAAGAAGTTGATGGGAACACTTTATAAAACTATAATAACTACACTAAAAAAAATCCCTACATTTATGCACTTCTTTCTGGTAATCACATATGAACCCTGAAAACAGGGAGGAAGGCTTATAACACCTGTGGCATATTGTGGAGATAGGCAGCTATTTTGATGAAAAGATTGACCAAGACTTACATAATTTATCATTTGACTAAAAATGGTTCAAGTGGTCACTTTCATTCTTGTATAAACGAGTAACCCCAAGAGAAAGCCAGTCATAACTTCCCTGCTGGGATCTCATTAATCTTTTATTAGAGTTATTCCATATAAGGATGGTTTCTAATTTTATACGTTGATTAATTTTTTTAATGTGGTAGTGATTCCTCATGTTTTATAACCCGAGGTGTTACTTTGGAAAGAAAACTCAGTTTGATTCCTGAAAACTGTTTTCTCCACTCTCCATATCCTCAGGTAAGGTATTCAAGTTTCCACAGGCCGGAGAGCCATGCCTCAATGACGGGTTTGTAACCAGGGTTGTCCTAAAGTGCCTAGCAGGTGGCAGGAATACAGTGTTCTAAGGATACAGATTTCTCAGCAGATTTACCTGCTGAAGCAAAGATGCACTCTGCTAATGCTTCTGAGGGAATCCTGAAGGTCTCCTTCATTTTCCTGCTTCTTCCGACTGGAATCCAACAACATGCTCTTAACACAACACTCATTTACTTCATGTCTAGCTCAGTAGGTCTCAGCCACAAGTGCACTGAGAAGCCCTTAAACAAATGATCTGCTGGACCCCACCCCAGTAAAATGAACACAATACAAGTGTATTAGCACAAAACAATGCAGCCAGGCTTGAGAGCCACTGTGTCAGAGAAGAATGTGCAAAGGTCGGCCTGTCAGTAACTCCTGTGCTCTAACGCACCATGCCCTCCCGTTCCTCATCAGGTTATCCTCTTCTTCTCCTTCCTGCTGCTCCTGGCCCACAGCTTTCCAGCTTTGTCTGCCCTGTCCAGTCTTTGTCATTTTAGAGTGCCCCTGCTTTACCATTTCCTTACAGATACACAGCTTCTCTGGAATTATTCAGCTTTTGTATTGGTGGAATATTTTAATATCAGCCATTTTCTTCAGATAAACTCTAAACTTGTTTTTCTAAGGTTTATACTTGTATAGCCGTTTACATAGAACATTCTATACTGTCTAGGGAACTTGCAAGCTTTCACCATTGTTCCTTCGACACTGAAGCTGTTTAGTAGCCACCTGTGACTATGACGATATCAACACCATTCCTTTAATAAAAGCCAACCTTTGTGGACATCTGACCCTTCTTTGTTTGGAGGAGGACACAGTCGCTCCCCATCACACCCTTTTTTTTAGTATTCTCAATCTGAGTTTACACACAGGGTCTACCTCCTACCATCCATGTGACCTCAGACAGCTCACACATGCCTGAAACCTTTAGTCCATATACTTGGAAGTTAGTATGTTTTGGAAGTTTCCCCATGATGGCTCTGCGGCGTTAGCTAACAGAACGCACCGATTCCTACTGTGATATACCTAGTGACAATGTCTTCCTATAACTGCGCCCTAGACTGCGTCCTCCGAGGCCCAGCCCACAGGTGAGCTGATAAGAGCTACTGTTCACACATCTCTTTTCATTACCTGTCCCTTAGAATACTCCACAGCTCTCCACCCAAGCAGGCCTCCAGAAGCATGTACACATATTTATTGTCCTTGAAAGTACGATATAATCTGTGGAGATGAAAACATAAGATCAGAATTGGAGGTCCTAACTGCTTTCAGTTGCTTAAGTTACTCCAGAAACATCTGGAAAAACGATTCCCATTTCCACACCGATATCCAACAGCCACACGCAGGGTAGGGGCGACATGCCCTCTTAGATCATTTGTTCCTCTTGCCCTGAATCTCTGGCTTTACCCTGTATGTAGAACAGACTGACCATCCTCGCCCCCATTTCATTGCCAAAGTGTTATCATTCTTGGAAGTACCAAGGCCACCTTCATCATAAAGCAGCCCCTTATCCCACCATCAAATAGGGCCTCCCTTCTTCCCTAAAGCCACAGACCTGAGAATGTATCACTTTAATATGTCCATTGCACAACAGGTCATTATATTCATGTTGTATGTCCCCTAACTGTTTAGCCAGTATTGGAAACAGACTCAGGGACAGAGACTTCTAAGTAGTTAGGCTGGTGGGAAGTGACGTGGCAAGGGAGAGAAGGTTTCCTGTAGGATCTAGTGTCAGCAAAGGCCCGCCTCTAAGGAAATCTGCTGCCCTTGGGTGACCCTGGAAAGTAGATGCTGAGTCAAATGATCTGATAATTGAGAACAATGCCTGAGAAGGACAGAGCTACTGTACTTCACAGGCCTCAGTACTCAAACCTGTGGTAAAAGAGCCTCAGACCTGGAGGAGTGTGCCCGGGCACTGCACCACATTTAACGCCTAGGTGAACACATTTTCTGGGGCTTAGAGTTTAAAAAGAACCCATTTTGGGTGGTGGAGAGACGGATCAGCAACTACAGCATCCACTGCTCTCATGAGAGACCTGGGTTCAGCTTCCACAGGACAGCTCACAGCTATCTAGAATGTCAGCTCCAGGGTTTCTGTCACTCTCTTTTTGGCATTCATGGCTATCCCATCTGCACATGGTACACATCCATACATGCAGGCAAACACTCATACACACAAAATAAATATGCGTAAGGAAGAGTAAGGGAGAGGTAGAGGAGAATGGGGAAGGAATGGGAGGAGGGGGAAGAGGGAGAGGAAAAAAAGTTGCAGTCCCCTTCCTCACTAGTGCTAACACCAGATGGAAGCAGCCAGGAGAGCTAGCAGGTAATGCACAGACACAGAAACTCCAGGAGGTGGTCTCTCTAGAAGCTGGGCATGGTGGCATGGTGGCACACATTTGTATCCTAGCTCTCAGGAGCAGCAAGATTTCTGGGAGTTCAGGGTTATCCTGGACCACATAGTTAGTACCAGCACAGCCAGAAAATGAAACGGTTTGAGTATGCAGACTCCAGAGCTGTAACCCAGGCTGGTTGCTACATGGGACACTTATTTCCTCCATCAGTTATAGAACTGCAGCTTCTTATTTTACATATAGATGAATAAGATTACATACTGATTATATATTATTTATATATTACTGTTGGTAAGCATTTACTGGAAAACACACATGGACACTTCTGATTCACTTCCTTATAAGAGACCAGTGATGCAAACATGATCATCTCACCGCCACCCCTGGTTAATTCTCACAGTCCCTTCTGTGTGAATCTCAGCATTGTAAATGTCTTCCCTGATATTATTCTAAGTACCATCACTACTGTCCTGCATGTCAGCCCTTTGCTAAGAGCTGGTATTGAAAAAACAAATACAATCCTTATACTGCCCATCACAGCTCATTAGTGAATATGGATTTTAAAAGAAAATTCTGGAAAAAATTATAAATATAATTGAATGAATACTGTCAGCCTATATGCCTGGAATCAGTCTAATATTTTTAACAATGAAAACTGAGCCCGTAACTAGGGATAGATAGGAGATTCTCGCAAGGCATTTGGTCTTTCCTATCAGCTGTACATCATCAGAACTCACTAGAAGTACACTCGGGGATCACTAAACAGTAAAGGAAAATCAAAACTGGCTTATGTCAGCAGCTTCTCAATACACAATTGAAGAGGCCTAGATAGTATCTCCTCCAATAACAACTACAGGGGGAAAGAAAGGAGTAACTATTAGAAGACGGTCACTTTGTAGCTTTGTGCTTTGAAAACTGTGTGAACCCAAATGCTCCTCCCTGAAGAGGTTTAACATCCAACCACATGAGCAGCAGCTTGTGGGGTCTTGCTTCCTCTTCCCACATTCTGCATTACCTTTGGATAAAATAATTAGCTCCAACTATCCTAAAATAGCCCCCTACACACACACACACACACACACACACACACACACACAGAGAGAGAGAGAGACAGAGACAGAGAGAGACAGAGAGAGAGACAGAGAGAGAGACAGAGAGAGAGGGAGAGAGAGAGACAGACAGAGACAGAGACAGACAGAGAGAATGAATGACCACATTAGCAAGGTTTCCCTAGAATAAAAGCAATTGGAAACTCCTGCTCAAGATCTCCTAGGAAAACTCAGAGACATGATTTAATGCTTCCTGGCAAGCCAACTGCTCACTCACTTCACTACGAATGGAGAGCACAGCTCCTCCAGGATCCTCTTCTCCGAGAAGACATGTTCTTGCTGCTTAGTGTCAACTATGTGCTTCTTCTTTATACACTTCATAGCAAAAGCAACATTTTCATTCTTAACTTTAACCTACGTGAAAATGAAAGACTCTTGTAATTAATACATCACAGCAATTTGCAATACGGAATATAACATGTTATCAACGAGAGTTAAATTGTTATACATTTAAAGAGTATATAAGCTTTTAACTACTTATGTCTCTAGGACTGATTTCTATATAACTTTATACACTTCCGATCATTTTCAAAATACTTTATATAACTTGGTTCTAAAATTTTGTACTGAAATAAGAAAAAAAATGTGGTTGAATTTCATTGAGAGATTTTTTTAACAGTTTGATTATGTAACATGAACAGCTTTCATAAGAATTGCCATGGCTTCTTATTTCTTGATATTCACCTCTAACTTTCACAGAAACTCATATCAAATTCTATATCTGTGAGAAACCTACTAATCGCATGAGGTAATTTAAATGAAATTGATTAAAAGTAGGAATTAAGTTCCTTGATTGGAGTAGGCACATTTCCAAAGCTCAAAGGGCACATGAGGTGATAAAAGTATGGAAATGCATGTCCATCATGGTAGATATTGGTCTGGGACACTAAGATAGGGCCTCCTCTGTGCGTGAAACTCTTAAAAGAAACTCTTTCTTAAAAGAAAATCAAGATTGAAACAACTAGATTTTTTTTCTGATAGGCATAAAAATCCATACGTAGGCCAATACTGGTTAGTAAATGGAAATTACTCCAGCCCATATTTTGATCATATTTACCACTGGTAATGTCTATAGAATTTAAATAAGTGGAGAAATTACTGCTTCAGTAATTATTATCTCGGAAAGCAGATCTTGGCATAGCTAACTCAATCCTTGAGCTGTGTTTTTGGTAGGAGACACCAGTGCAAAGAGTAACTGCCCAGAGCCCAAGTCACTACAAATATTTCAGCCCGTTACAAAAGTGTTTGCCCTTTAACCAACAGAGACGAGCTCTAAAATGGGTTTGAACTGTGCCACTGGGGCCTGGGGTATCATTCCACAGATGTTTGTGCCCAGCCTTCCTGAAGACGAAAGCAGCGACATAGCTCCCGGAGGTCGCTGTACAGTGAATTGTTAAAAATTGGCTGGGCAGAGAAGGGCTTGGTAATTGCCACAGGCTTGGAGCCATCTGCACCCAATGAGAGCACAGATTCCTATCCCACAGTTTCCTCAGAACACTTGATCTGAAGCAGGACTTCTGCTATTTCTTGGGAGCTGATTATTAAGCACAGACAGGTGGTGGACGATAACTGAAATCAGCTCTGGCTCCCAGCTGTCTGGTCGAGCACCGCAGAAGGCTGCTCTTCAAACATCCTTTTGCATTCATCTTCCTTCCCTTTTCTCTAATGGGAAGTTTTACACAACCCCAAAATAGGGTAATAAGAGCCGAACACAAACAGAGGTAGGGTTGCTTAAGGAATATGACTATAATATTGAGGATCCCATCTATGGTACTTTTGGGGCCACATTCTCTTTTCCTTTAGTGTAGAGAGAACATGTGTTATGATTGCACACATCTAAGTACATGTAATTCACTGCTAGGGAATATATTTCTCTTTTACATCTCATAATCTTTCAGAATGCTTACTCGGTACACTCTTCAATAATTACTATCCAAGACATTCATCACAGGATGTGACGTAAGAAGACTGACAGCCATCTAACTACTATCTGCAAGCAAGGACAGACTGAGACATTTACTTCCTTCAGTTCAGAACACTGTCAGACAGCAATGATAGCTCATAGAGTCCTCCAACACAAGCTAGATATAAAACAAAACAAAACAAAACGAAAATGTCAGAATGCTTCGCTCAGATGCTTGAAACGTAAACCCCTTACAAGCTCCACTCTTCCGAACCCACCAACGCCCAGTGTGGCGATAACCTCGAGGTTCTGGAATGGGGACGTTGAGGAGAATCTGGCCACCTTCTCTTTCAGCTGAATCATCTCCAGAGAAAGGGCTTTGGACAACTTCCAGTTAGACATAGAGCGCCTGAAGAGAGAAATGAGACGTCACACAAACACACCCTGAGCCACCCTGCTACCCTGCCATTCACAAGCTCTCCTCTCCCAGGGCTCATTTCTACCTGGAACACTGCCTATCAGTGCAACAAAGACTATCTCAACGCTAATAGAGACACGTTTAGTCATAGCCAGGGGAAAAAGCAATCTAAGACACATCACACGTAAGGATTAGACAAAAGTCAAACACAGTCAAGGAGAGGTAAAATGGGGAACTCTTGTAGCCTTTGAAACACATCTCAAAAAAAAAAGCTGTTAATAAATAACCCAGGCAGGCAGGCAGCTGAAGAGAACAAAGCCAGGAACCTCCTTTGTCATTCACAGAAGGCCACGCTAAGAATTTCTGCTTTTTGTCAACAAAGCTTTTCATGCCTTACGCAGAATAACTGCTTTATGAACCATGAACGAATACTTCACATTTAAGCATTGCTGTTCACAAAATGCATGTTTTGTTTTTGAATTAAAACTTATGGTTCTGACTTATAAGAGGCCAAGGGCACAAAAACATTGCAAATGCATTTCTTGAAGAAAAGTAAAGTACTGATTGAACATTTTAGCTCAAAATTTAGTCTTTCCAGAAAATTCGAGTGCACCTCTCTAGAAGCCTGTCTCATGAACATGAGCTGCAGCTTTTGCGTGTGATGTCCTAAGGTCTGGGGCTAGCAGAGTGGAAAGCATCCAGCTTGGGTGTATGTGGCCCTGGGTTCTATTCTCGGCACAAAATATTACAGTAAAATTTAAAAGCTTTATCAAGCAATTATAATTTAACAAAAGTTCCCTATAAATGAAAATAATCAATCCCTATTACTAGGTTTGGAGTGATGCACTCACAAACACATCCTTGGAAATTTTCAAAAACTTCAAACTGTGACCCTGCTCTTCACCCGTAATCATGTTCTTTTGAACTAAGCCAGTATTCTGAAGTGTTCCCTTTATCTGGAAATTTCTCCCTCAAATTCCTACCCAGCCTCAAAGATTTCAGTTAGAGGCTTCAAACCTCTCCATTCTGGAGCTGAAATGGTGTCCCTAGAATGTTCTAATGAGGGCACATGCTGCTGCTGCTGCTGCCAGAGGAAGCTGGCTCACTTACTTGGCATGTCTTTTTTCATCATCGCGGTTCAGGTTGGCCACATACCCCTCAAGGTATTTCTGGAGCTCCTCAAATGTCCCAACAGTTTGGTTGAATGTCCTAAGTAAAATAAAATGAAATGTTCTGTTGTGGCGGTATCAAGGCAATTTAACACTCTGTTCCCGTTTCCCTGTGTTTCTACATTGACACAGGGGAATACCCGTGTGTGTACTGGCCATTGCCTTGAGTGTCATTACTCAGAAGCTCTCTGTCCACCTTCTCTTAGGGCAGGGTCTCATACTGGCTTGGAGCCTGCCCATTAGAGTGGATTGCTGGCCAGCAAGCTCCAGATACATGACTCTCTCTACATCCCTCCTTTTTTTTTTATTACCGTCCAGCTATTTCACACATTTCTTCACAGTTTCAAAATAGGAAAGGTAACTCAACCATATTCTTCTTGCACAACAATCAAGAGTTTGTTTAAAATTATGAGCTAGGGAAGAAGAAATAAGGATCTCCAGATTTTCGGTCACTCTGTTTTAGTGTGAGTATGGTGCCCTTTGGTCAAGCCACCATCTGCTGAGCGTGTCTCAGATGCCAAGGACGACACCAGACGCTGGCTCTGTGGTCACAATGTACAAATGACATATTTCTCTGTTTCTGGGGCTGATAGTAGGTTGGTAGGACAGGCGTTTAATAAATTAAACTCTAAGTATCAATATGATCGTACTAAGTGTCACAAATGGTGCTGTTGCTGCCATTGCTGTAGGATCTTAATTTATTCTATAAGTCATAATTAGAGTTCATCATTTCATTGATCAACAAAACTGAAATAACTTCCAGAGCAAAATGAGATGCCACTCACAGATACATAACCCCAGCGGCCCCAGAAACCTAGGCTGCAGGTCAACCTACTTGTACCTGACAGTTCATCTTCCTCGCGTCTACTTCATACAATGTTTCATCTTTCACTGTGCCAGGTGGATATTCTCAGCCCAATATGCATGTAAATTAAACACTTTAAAACTGTAAGCCTACAGATAATTTGCAAAGCCCATAAAAGTATTGCATTTTTCATGGATTCTGAGTGACATTATCTGATATACGTGATAATAGATGAAGTTCATTCTCTCATATATTTTCTCCTGGCTTCTGGAGCAATTATACCACAGCTGTTAGTCAGCACGTGAATATAGCTTCTGAAAACTCATAGAAAACAGATTTGCTCATGGAACGTAACTGAACTAACACATTTTCCCTCCAACAGTCATCATCTCAGGATTGCCTTTATCTGAATAAAGTTTGCATTTTCTCAGCCCCGCGCCTTCGCAGATTTGCCTCTCTTAGAGTGATTTCTACATTTTCTCTTGGCTTAAAGAAGTACCATTTTCAGGACCATTTCAGCAATTTAAAATAAAAGAAAGCCTTTTCCACCTCCATGAACCATGGTTGCTTCTCTTTCTGTCCAGGTGCTATGGGAACCCTGTGGCATGGTTGGCAGAAGGATGAAATGAGCCGGGGGATCTGGGCAGTAGCCCCTGTCCGGTCACAGATGGCATTGCTGGGAGCAGGCCTCTAACTCACTTGGGGTTCACTTGATTTATCTGTAGGAAAGAATTATAACAGCTTGGGGGGTACTAAAATTGCATTCTAGATACGTTAACATTAGGATTGTGAGGTTTTACACATAGTATTTGGCTTTTGGAGACAGTATAGAAATATATAGACAAAATAATTGTGTATTTTAAATTTCCTTGAAAGTACCATAAAAACACCATGGATCTGTGAAGCAGGTTGTACACTAGAAATGCACTGATGATGAATGAACTTCTTGCATTATGAAGTTTACAGTGTTGCTCTATTTTTCAAAGTTTGAAAATTTCCACGATAAAAAGTATTTTTCTAGGGTTCTAATTTTCTTTCCAGTGTTTCGCATCTACGATTCAGTAAATGCTATAAACAAACAGCCGCTGACTATATTGCACTGTTATATCTTGTTGTTTTACTAGTTTTGTTAATATTTCATAGGAGTGCATCTGATTTCTTTGATGACACCATGTCTTTACATATACAATGGCTCAGTTTTGGTTTACGTGAATTTATTCTTTAGATTGATTACATAGCCAGTGAATATTTAACTGGTTAATGAAGGGTCCAAGGAGTCAGATTAAAATGGGCTTTTAAGCAGTAAGGGCCAAAAAGCCAGCCTTATTTTTAAAAGTTACATAAGAATGATACCAATATTGAATCATATCATTAAAAATTACTACAGATGGTCATGTCTTTCTAGAATGAAACTAGTTACTGACTTCACAGGAAGATTCTCGGCTGGCTCAACCGTTAGCAAAAATTGCTGCCCTTGAAGAGGATTCATATTTGGTTCCCGGAACCCATATCAGGTGGATCCCAACATCCTCTAACCCCAGCTCCAGGGATCTGACGCTCTCTTCTGGTCTCTTGGATACTCACACTCAGGACACACACACAAATAAATCCATACAAGCACTAACAAACTGATTTCCCTAAAAGACAGAGAATTTAACTCAGCCCAATTGCTGATAATTATGTACCAACTTTGCACACAAAATATTTAGCCTGCCAGCATCTGCCACCACAGAGACAGATTCTGATCAGAAGACCCAGTTCCTGCTCATGAATTTTAATGGAATGCATTTGCAGCTGAGCATTGACCAGCATTTCCAAATGGCGATGAATGTGCAAACAGAGAGAGATTCGAGGAACAGAAGCCAAGTCTTCCAAGTAGCAGGTGCCTGCGTTTTCCAACATCAGGATACTCACTCTCGGTCTATCACGAGGCACGCGACATCATTTTCTTCAGCAATTATATTGGCTGATCTGACATCATCACTGCAGATGAAAGAGAGAAGTCAGCTCTCAACACAGTTAGAAGCTAAAAGTCTGTTTTGTTAGGGAGCCTGCAATTTTATATGAATTCACATCCACCAGCTAAACCATCCAAAGACCATAGTTTTGTTTTTTTTTTTTTAAATAGCGTTGTACTTTATATTCAACCTTTTAAAAGTGGATTTGAAATATGTCCTAGTAAAGGTTATGTACACAAAGAATTCAGGGAAGGTAACCGCGCAGGAAGCACAGAAGAATCACCAACTGCGATGTGGAATCTCGTGTGTGTTCTCTCACAGCTGAAATGGAGTAGCTGTCCCACATCAGAGGGGAATTCCTAATGAACAAGGAGGCAGCACAGAAAGCAGCTGACCAGGGAGATGAGAGCATCATACAGTAAATCAGTTGAAATAGAATCCACGCATATGTTTACAGAGCCATGCCAACACATTAACTGAGTACTGAAAAGCCTTCATATCATAGGGTATAAAATGGATACTTTTTTTCTCAGTAAAGTCTCTGAAATTACTATCTGCGTTACAGTTGATGATGAACCATAGTGTAATTAGCACTGCTAACTTCCTTCTAGGAAATGGAGTGGAGATTCTTACCATGGATATTTTAGATATAATGAGATAGAGTGAACGGAAGCCAGTGAAACTGTCTATGTCAGTAGTGATTGATGAAGTATCCGGCATTTCCTCAGTGACCTTGGCTTACATCTCAGTTCTCTCTTTCTACTGGTCATAAATTGGACACTATACAAAGTTGCAAACTGATAGCATCCAGTGCTCAGAGACTCCCTAAGAGTAACCCAGGAGTACCAACGAAATGCGGGCATCGCAAGGACAGCTCTGGACAGTTTCAGCAACAGTAGATTCCTTCTCGTTTCCTTAGTGGGAGGACAGAGAAGACTCAGGTAGCCCATCTCCTGGAGGCCCAAGAAACTCCCTTTCTTTCTAGATGACATCCAAAGACCATCTTATGTAGTTTACCATCTGCCCTCAGTGTTTAGGATTCCTTCTAGGGGTAACAGTGGCATGGACCGTGCCTTAGGGTCTTTCAGTCAGAGGCAGGACAGCCTTAGATCAGTTTAAACACACAGAACCAGCGGTCAAGGTGGAGGTATTAACAGAGGCAGGAATGGGGGAGAGGGAACCAAGCATAGACACAGACAGAATCATGAGCTTGGCTTATGAATTCAGAGCAAGGGAATAATTAAGGTTTTCGTCTGGCATGTCCACTTCACGACTGTCACAAAGATCATTCTCTGCACACCCCGTAACCACCACAGTTTCCCGCGTGTGCTTTCAGAATAACTGTATGTTAAAGTGCCATGGATTTATTTTTATAAATAAAATTCTGAAAGAACCTTTGAGACTATTTAATGTCAAATTTTGAAAGCATATAAATTATAAGCTAGACTGAGCCATGGTCAGCAACCTTAAAATAGACAATCATAAAAGGGTGCAAAAATTAAAATTAGGAGAAACCTTTGCACACACATTTCCTTCCCATTCATTTTAGCTTCGTGCTTTCCGATGCTTTGAAGAGTTGGTTGTCTACATTAAACATAAATTTTCATATTTCCTATAGGAAAAGAACTATAGTTGGCTAGCTGCAGCTTGGGTCCTGCAAAACCAACTAGCATACTAGCTCTCAAGAGCTACTTAATAGCTATACTATGTTATAGAGTCCTGGGAATCATCAAGGTTTCTTTGTTTTGCTTCAAAAAGGGTAGGAAAGTATTACTTGAATGTGTAAATATTAAGAAAAAATGTTGAAGTCTTAGATAATTATGATAGTGTAAAAAAGAAGATAATTTCATTATCACAGCAAGTTCATTACCAGCTAGGAAATAAGAAAGAAACACTCAGCCTGTCTTTAAATTCCACTTTGAAATTTCTTGCATAATAACTAAAGCCCAATGCATTATGTTTTAGTACTTGGACATTCTTTGAAATATAAAAGACATATGAATTTTAGATAAGCAGATATGTCTTTGGATAATTTTGGAGCACTTTCTCTTTGCACTGTGATTATGCAGCCTGTCATAGAAATCATCCAGACTAAAGCTTCATAGGTGAAAGTTCAGGAAAAAATAAAAGGGCAGAAATAACTTTTTCTTCAGTAACTCTTTTCTTCAAGCACAAACTTGAAATAAAAGCATTTGCTGATAATATAAAGATCTAAGGATTTCCTAAATAACTTCTTATTATTCACTTAAAAACATATAGAACTCAAAAAATGCTTCTTTTTCTGAACTTTATTTTCTATTTTATGAAACTATTTCTATTTAGGAAAATGTATTTCTTAAGATATGGTGGGTTTTTTTGTTTGTTTGTTTGATTGATTGATTGATTGACTGATTGATTGAGGGAGTACAAAGTGTCCCTTGGGCCACTTGTCAGCTTTTTAAAATGTATTTCCATCATTTAGGCCAATAGTAAATTAATTTAGATTTCAAAAGATAGAAGGGTCACATAGAAATTTCAAATGCATTATTTTGAGCTGATGCTAACACTTATAAATTGAGCTCACAAAAAATTCTTTAAAATAAGATTATTTTTGACATGATGTTTTAAAGACACCTAGAATATGTAAAGTTGCTGTGATTTTTTAAAACATTTTATTACAGTTATTTATTTGCTCTGAGTTTACGTGTGGTATCTATACGTGTGTGTTTGCATGCCAGGATACACATGTGGAAACCAGAGGACAATCTGGGGAGTCAGTTCTCTCCCTCCACCCTGCGGATCCTGGGGATCAAACTCAGGTCATTAGATTTGGTAGCAAGTGCCTCCCCCTACTGACCCATCCTGCCAGCACTCTTCACATTTTAATTAAATAGAAAATTTTGAGTAGGATAGTATTTCAAACAACAGGAGCATAAAACCTTGCTCAAATTTAATAATTTTCTCATTTTTATATTTTTTGGTAATATTTTAAAGCTAAAAACCAATCTTGTTTTTTACTTACAGAAGACCTTCCAATTATTTACTGGGCAAAATTAGTGTTAGGTTAGAGAGTAGTTTTAACATGGAAAGCAGTCCCAGTTTTTTTTCCTGAGTGTTATATAAATCCATGGACTCACCTGATCAGAGCTTTTTCTCCAAAGTACTCCCCTTTCTGCAGGGTTTTGATCAACTGGGGCTGATCGTGGCCTTCTGTGCTCTGTGTGACTTTCACCTAAGCAAAGCAAAACAATTCAGAAGAGAGGTCAGAGTAAACGAGAGATCTGACTACACGCCCATCAGACAAACTCGGCAAAACCTTGTGAAGGAAGGAAAAGAGGAGGCTGTATCACTGTCATGGCCATCACACCCTTACATTCCTTACACTGTCACGGTCACTACACTGTGATAGTCCTTACACTACTGCAGTAGTTACACAAATATTGTTCTTAC
>NC_022027.1:49282469-49303505 GCF_000317375.1 Microtus ochrogaster
TTGTAATCCACTATACCTGCTCTTTTTAAGGCAGGTACAGACAACCCACTGTAATAGGAGAATATTCCATTCAAATCACCTACCAAAGGTCAATATATAGACATTGGTTTTTAAAGACAGGGTTTCAAATGGTGTGTCCCTGGCTGTCCTGGAACTTGGTATTTAAACCAGAATGACCCCAAACCAGAGATTTGCCTGCCTCCTAAGTGCTGGGATCAAACGCATGCGCCACCACATCTGGCTTTAAACGCCAGTTTTTAAAATGTAAACCCAGTGATTCTTTTTGAGAGATCCTCAGAATATATAATCTGAGTCCTGTGGGGAACTTTGTTGCTTCAGAAATTCTATCACAGTTGATAACTTAATCAATAATAGTGTGAGTATCAGTTTGAAGTCTCTCCATAGGTAGGCTTTATCTTATGAACCTCCAAAACAGCGCAAAATAGTGACTGGGAAAGGGCTCACAACTCAGTGGCCATTTCAAAGTGAAGCACAGGCTAGAAGAGCACAGCACAGAAACTTAAACTTACAATATTCCCTATATGAATTACTCTAGTTAAATGTTAATAAGTGTTGTTTCATATTAGCTAGAATTTGTGATTGATATTTATAAATGTCACAATAAATTAGTACTTTAAATTATAATAACAAATGCAATTTCTTTATTAGCCAGAATTCTTCCAAAGAATGGAACTTTACTTGTTGAGTTCATTCTTCCAAACTGTTGATCATATCTGTTACATAAAAATGATATTCCAGTCCTGTTCTTGAACCATTGGGCTGACTGGCAATCACATACTCATTCCTAAAATGAGCCTCTAGAAATAAACCAGTCTTTATAGACATCACATACAGAGAGGCTTCCACAGAAAACAGAGCAACCTGTGTGCAGTTACCGATAAGCTACTATGTCAGCTGTGCCATCATCCCCAAACGCAGATGGCCTCGTAGAAAACCCCAGAGACCCTATCAGTGATACTTCATTATTCTTTCAGTCAGGGGGCTTCTTCCAAGGCAACTCAGAACACAGTGACATTGATGGCACACCAATCAGAGCAGAAGTCTTAATAACTTAAGTTTTACTTAGCATTTACCTTTCCTTTTGCCAAAATGAAAAAGGTACTTCCTTCTTCTCCTTCTCTGATGATGTAATCGCCTTTGTCATAGTATTCCTATCGGGATGAGAAGCAAACAGAACATCAGCTCAAGTGGAGGTGTGTGATGGAAGAAATAGAACCCTTTGTGTCTTTAAATGAATGCGGATGGCAAGTCAGATGTCCTTCCCTGCCATTAAGGCTGTGGTAAAAATAAGGAGAGTTGCTTTATTGATCAGAAAGAAGAGTTGTGTTTACTGAGAAACTTCATGTATTCAACATTCAACAGCCAGGGACACAGTGTGATATCACCTCTGGCTGAACTACAATGTCTAGTAACTGTCTGGAGAGTAGGTCAGAGGTTCATAAAGGAATGTATGATTGCATGATGATTTGAAAATACTCCCAGTGGGTATGAGGAATGGAATCCTTTATTTTCCTCTGTGCAGCAATGATACCTAAAAGGAGTCCGTATACAGAACAGGTAGTTCATTAGTTCTAAAGAACCCTCAACACGAAAGGTCCCAGAGACATCAGAACCTACATGTGCAATGCTGGATTTACTGCTGATTTATCCTCATGAAAGTGAAAATGATCATTTATTTCTTTCTTGGATTAATTTTTCTGTTTTTCATACACAGTTGTATAATTTGAGAATTCTTGAGCAGAAGTAATGTAGCCATTCAACAGAGCAAAGGAGCAAGCTGGTATCCTTAGCACATCCAGACAGATACTACCCTGTATGGCCTTAATATGTTGTCTCAAGTCAGAGAACTAAAATGGATTTCTTATTTATATTAACAAAGTGGCTTTGTTTAATTTTTTAAAGGCAAAACTGACAACATAATTTCACTTATTTGTTTCCTTTAGACTAGAAAATAAATTCTAAACTTAACTACTTTAATGTGTTTGCCTTTCAATAACTTTCTGATCATTTAGGAAAAATGATCAAAGTATAATAGAATAAATATTTATAGACTGACTATTACTCCTCATATCAATGAACACAGCTTCAATTTTCCTAGCATTTTATATCTAGCATTTCAACATTTCTTAGAAAAACAAATGAAACCAGAAGAACCAGATTCAAAGCCCTGCTCTACATGGAATTTCTTTTAAAAAAAAATACATCAACTAAGAACATTCCCTTTAAAGTTAGAGAAATTCACTAGTTTTCTGTAGATGCTAAAACAATCAGGCATGAACCTAGAGACTTTAAGCAACACCCTTTGATTAGCATCCTGCCTCTGGGGACCAGACAGCCCAAGGACAGAGTCGAGCAGCTAGGTTTTCTTTACTTAAGGATGACCACAACCCTACAACCCAAGGTGTCTTCCTTCTGGACCACCAGTCTCTTGAGTTAAGCTGCTGATAGCCCACACCTGAGGAACTCATCATTACGTCTCTTGTCCCAACTCCAGCCTCAGTTCTCAACACCCACATGGAGCAGACATGACATGAGAAGTTTCTGAGGGGCCAACAGACTGCTCTTCAAACAAGACAAAACCCCTTATATGTGCAGAAGTGTGGCTTTGATTCCTGCTAACCAGCTAAGTTGAAAGGGGACAAGCTTGAAAGGGGACATTGAGAAGGGTCCTATTATGTCTTAACAGGCAGCTTCCCCAGTAGAACCAACCGAGGAATGATTCTTTGTCACCCCAAACCTCGGAAGGAAGGCAAATAATACCTCCCGGGTGCATGGACAGTAACTCATAGATGAGGAAAGGCTGTGGAAATAGGTCAGACCAAAAATATATATAGTGGTGAGTGCTGGCTATGATGCTAGACTGCCCAGTATTTGCCAACTGAGGAATGCAGGCAGTCAGGCCAGGGCAGACACCGCAACCAAAAAGAGAAGTGCAAACAGTGACTGTCCTGTGGTTACATCGCTGGGTCCCTTAGAAGACCGAGAAGTCATGGACTCTATCCTGTAGGGAGATGATTCACTTTACGTGGATACTTGATATACCCATAAAGGTACACACACACGTAGATAGATACTTAAAATCATGCCTACACTTCTACTTTGAGTTTGCAAACCTGTTTTATTAAATTGGTTTCCATGGCTCGAAAGGAATTTTTAAAGGAACATGTCTAGAAGTCTGAAGATGGATACAGACTATGTGAAAAAGATAAAAATAAAGAAATCAATTTCAGAACAGAATGAGACAAGAGCAGAAAAAAACCAATGTTAATGGACACCCACCCCTACACATATAATTTCTCACTCTTATGAAGACACCCTTTGTGCTGATGAAGCAAAAGGCCATAAATTGAGTTCTTACACAGAAAACCTAAGAACGGGGAAGCGACTACAGAGTGACAGAGTAAAAGCAAAAATAATCCCAGACTTCCTCAATCTAGAACTTGTGCTGCAAATTTTCATTGTACAATGTATTGATGACTGACAGATGCGACCCATATACATGCACACTCATCCATAAAAGCACACATGTGTAATTCATTCTGTGACTATGAATCCAAGTTCATTGTTCAAAGGTCTGCTCATAGAGCTGGGGAGATGGTTCAGTCAGTAAAGGAGTCCCTGAGTTTGATCCTTATCGTCCATATTTTTGAAAGCTGGATATGGGAGCACTTGGTTGCAATTCCAGCATGAGGGAGGTAAGGACAAAGGATTGCTAGGGTTCACTGGCCAGCCATATTAGTCAGTAAGATCTGACCAATGTGAGACCCTGTTAAAAAGAAAAGGTGGGTGGTGTCTGAGGAATGATACCCACAACTGTCCTCTGATCCCTTCACATGTCACATGCATACATACATGTGTATATACCCACACACTCACCTGAACTACACACAGCATGCACAGAGAGACTAGATTTTGAAAAACATGATTTAAAGTGGTAATCTCTGGAATGAAGAGGTAGTCCGCGGCCCACTCTACAAAACATGCTTTCAATCCCTTTTCACCCCCTGCCGTGCTGTTTCTCAAACTGTAGTGAGCTTAAGAATCCCATTCGTGAAATCTTGAAACAGTGGAACTGAGATTCTCTACCAGCTTCTGATTTGGTGAGTATGGTGGGTACCTGGGAATCTGCCTTTCTATTGGCACCCCCATCAGAAGAAGGATACAGACATTCACATTGCTGTGCCTCTCTCACCCCTGCCATGGCTGGAGCTCTGTGGAAGGTGCAAAGGTGGACATCCGGGTACAGAACTGAGAGCCACCGGGTCAGGTTCCAGAGCTCTGCCCCAATAGCCAACTTCCTGCTTAATCTCTGTGTTTGTAACTCAGAACACAAATTCCACACTTTTCCCTGTTGCCTGCATGGACACAAGACACTCTTGTGTCACCTGTCTTCCTGTTTTATGATTGCCGAGGGACACGAGCCACATTAGAATTTTCAGTATCATCCATTGTGGCCACTACTCCAAACCTGCACTGCCTTGTGGCTGTCATTAGCTACACCCTAAAGCACAGCAATGACTGGGTGCCATTATCCCCACCCATGTTCAGCTCAGAACATGAGCAGGGGCTTCCAGAAGATGGCAGACTTCAAACTGAAGGCTCTGGGAGACCTGAGTTCAAGAAAACTGATGAAAAACTGGACTCCCAGAGTCAAATACTTGGTGTTGGAATGCGGCAGCCTGAGTCTTAAATACATAGGATCTGAATGAAAAAGGAGGACCTGACTGTCCAAGGTATGGTTGAGGAAAAGAGTTTTGTTGTAGACATGAGGGAGAGTACAGCCAGAGGCATCTGGAAGAGTCCAGAGCAGGGTGAGAAAGAAGTACACTAACCATGACCAGCAGACTGAACAGGCCTAAGAGTGGGTGGGGGCGGGGAGAAGAGAGAGGGACAAAAGAGGGGACCAGAGAGCCAAGAGTGGAGGCGAAAGAGCAAGAGAAAAGAAAGAGAATAAGGACCAAGAAGGCCAGTTGCTGAAATGGCAGGGTTATATAGGAAAGGAAAGCTGGGGACAGGGAGACCCAACCTCTTCGCTACAAAGTTTTAGTGTAGAGAGCTGGGTGGGAAAAGCAGAGAGGAGCTGGGTACTGAGCAGGCCTGGTGGCCAGAGCGCTTTGGCATAACAATAGGCCGCGGAGTTAGCCATCTGTGCTGAGTGTCTTTGGAACCTCACAGGATCCACTGCTTGGTGTTCATGTACTTGTGCGTGCGTGCGTGCGTGCGTGCGTGCGGGTGTGGGTGTGGGTGTGTGTGTGCGCGCGCGCGTGCGTGCGTGCGTGTGGGTGCGGGTGTGGGTGTGGTGGGGGGTGATGAACTGGAGGACAGAGAAACAAGGACTCTCAACCCTTCTCTCTGCCTTTTTCTCCCTATACATAAAAGAAAAAGGGGGAAAGGCTGTGGTGGCATTTCATTTGAACTTTAATAAATAAAGCCTACCTGAAAACCAGAAAAGCAAAGCAGCCAGCCACTGGCTCTAACCTCGACCTAAGTCCGAAGTGGCGATCCTGCCTTCAGGATTCTCAGGGTGAGACTAAGAGCTGTCTCCTTCTATTTTATATTCCTCTTTAGTTCTGGGGTTAAGGGTGTGCATGGCTTCTGTCTGGTTTCTATGGCAAGCTGGTGTGGCTACTGGGATTAAAGGTGTGTGTCACCGCTGCCTGGTCTGTAAGGCTGGCCAGTGTGGCTGTTTTGCTTTTCTGATCCGCCGGCAAGCTTTATTAATTAAAATACAAATGAAATGCCACTCCAAAAGGCTTCTCTACCAAGCAGCAGTTCAGATACCTTTTGTTTTCTGGAAGACTGTGGGTCTCAGGACATGGGCTCTAAGAACTCAGTAGGTGCTCGATCATACCTGCCCACACCAGGGTGGGGCCGACTGTGGTGAAGACCCTGTGGATGGGTCAGGAGTCAAGTTTTGCTGGGAAATTATGTGTTTTTCTTAGAACTAAACAGATCCCGTTACTCCTTTGCTAATCAGTTCCACATCCGAGAATTTTCACACATCACAGAGACACGCTTGTTTGCCAGGTAGAATAAAGAAGCCTTTATAAATGGCACTGCAGTCTTCAGATGCTGAGATGCAATCAGGCTTTGCTGGGTGTTTTTAAAAGACGAAGCTTACAAACTTGAATTGGCTGCTAATTAATACTCAAATTAATAATTTGAGAAATTCATGTGCATATTCTGTAGCTGTTGCCTATGGTCACTATCAATATGTCTAACTGACAACTTATTTTTAATGACATCAAGTTCACATATTTGCTGTCGGCATGGAATTCCTGTCTGGTGACTCTCCTCTATTAGTAATATTAAAAACAGATTTCTTTGGTTAACAACAACAAAATAAATATGTATATATAGGGCTTCTCTGGCCTGAAAAGAAAACATCTTGAGAAATTAGGATGAATTATTAATTTGTAACATCTGTGACTGGTTTATGTTACACTGGGAAAATCCCAAAAGGATACAGACAACAGAGGCATTGAAGCTGATGTCACATCCAAAGACCCGGGGGACAGGAGGCAGGGCATGATGTCCCCATAGCCTGTCCTTGATAAGCTACCGAATGCTTCATGACTTATGTTTAAACATTACTGACGTCATTTAGGTTTAGGGTGAAATGGTCACTGCTTCCTTCTCAGTACATAGGAGTTTACATTGCTATGATTGACAGGGGCATGAATCTATCAACAATCAGAGCAGGTGGGCCCCTGTCAATCATAACAACTGAGAGCAGCTCTGCACAGGTGTCACCTCCAGCTACGATACTGCCACCAATCCCTACCTCCTCTTAACCTCAGAAAAGTCATTTTGGCTTCAATGAAATGGTCCCCCAAGAAAGGGAGAGAGGCTACTTGCTCTGAATTATAATCTCTGAAATCTGAAGAGGTTTTTCCTAAACTGAGTATCATCAAAACCCAAGGTACATTATAAAAGCATTATTCACAATAAGGCTTGACAACACGGCACAAAAGCAGCCATCTGGGGATGCCAGGAATAAGCTTTGGAACACGCTCCAATCTGCTGTGTGCCTCTAGACATTGAAAGAGGTAAAGCGCTCGATTGCAATCTCTTCCCATGTGCTTCCATGGCCCAGAATGAGTACAGCATGCTGCATGGTCTGGCTCCAGACGCCTCCCCCACAGCCCCAGCATGCCCTTTCTGTACCCTGTTTTCTAATTATGCCTCGCTGATTCCTTTATATTGTGAAAACTCTGCGGGGATTGTGATGTTAATTGGAGAAAATCAAAGGCCTCTTGAGTAAGGCAGATTAGTTGTATAAAATGTACTAAAAAGATTAAAATATGTAAATCAAATTTTATCTTACCCATGCAAATCCAATTTCTTTCCGCAAGTTCCAAAGCTATCTAACCCTTGCTGGTCCCTTAATTCAGGGTGAGTGGGCCAAAGAGTTCTCACAAACAAAACCTGCACCTGGCCTCTGTAGGTTAGTGTTCTACCATCTTTTCCTCTTTCTTTATTTATAGTACTAATAATAAGATTAGATTCTGAAATCTTCTAATGATATTTAGTTAAAAATTTCTTACCACTTCCAAGCAGTCAATGATCTTGGTTAGTTTATCTTCAGGTAAGTTCTTCAGCAAGGAAACACTTCGAAGTTAAAAAGAAACCTTAAATTAATTATCTGCTTTTAATTAGGAAAAGTTTTGAGATAAAGTCTCACTATGTAGTCCAGGTTACCCCTGAACTCATGATCCTCCTGCCTCAGCCCACTAATCCCTGGGATTACAGGCAGGCAACACCACACCCAACCTTTAATTAATTTTGTCTTGAAAAACAAACATTGCATACAGTCACTATAGTTTTACATTCACTTACTATTATAATGTGGAGCACTTCAGTTTTTCCGAAATAAGAATTTAAATAACTGAAAACCCATAAATAACAGAATTTCTTGACAATTGAAAATCATTCATATGCACTATACTATTCCAGGCATTTGCCATATGTGCAAAAACGAAGGTACCAAGATCCTACAATGGCGATAATCCTATCCTGTCAGTTCTAGGAGGAAACATGTAAACATTGTGGTTGGTTTTCTAAGTGACTAACATTTGGAGAACTGTTTTTCTCTCCTTCTCAATGTCTCTTAGAGCCTGGGTTAGTTGCTCTATTCAAAATGAAGGATCAGATTTTCATCTAAATCCTTGAATTTAAGTAAACACTGAACCTATGGGGACATGGAAATTATCGGTGACAAGTTCTTTGATTATTACTCTTACTGTACTGTCTTTTTAAAAATCAGTGTTTCCAGAGGTAGGTAACAGGGACATGTAAGTGCATACACCTGCACACACACACACACACACTCACAAATAAATAAACAAAATACCATAATAATAACTAAAATTATTTTTTTAAAAATTAGTCTTTTGCTGGACTCTCTCAGACCATCAGTGCTTTTCAAAGCCTGGTGAGCAAACTCGGATGAATTTTTAGATCTTTTATGCTATGGCTCGCTCCTTCAATACAGAAATAAAAGGAATAGAAAGAAAATAACTCCATGCATAAGCAAATGTAATTTTTGGTATCTGCTGCCATTTGCTGCAAGGGAAATCTTTTGCTGCTTGCTTCAATTATATAGAAACTGCTGGAATTGGGGAAACTTAGGAAAATCATGACACTGGCAAATATTGACCTATCTGCTTCTGTCACATGGTTACTCTCACCTTCTGAGGAAATTTCTGTACTCCTCATCCCTGGCTTGGGCTGTTCTCCTCATAATGTTCTGGAATACCTCTCTGTCGAGCGCCCACGTTTTAACATTGGTAATAGCTTTAGAAAATTTGAGAAGATAATACAACAGTGTTTAGCATCAGAAAAAGAAAAACCTCCAAAATGTTAGCCAGTGACTATATATTCATTGGGAATGTACTATTTAAACATGCAAATGAGAGGAAATAATGAAAGAGTGGGTAATTTTACATCACTTCAGTTTTGAAATCTGCCAAGATTTGGAAGAGGGTACCAGGATTGATTTGGGTAGGATGATATTCAAATAGTTTGCAATTTCCAGTTACACACCACATCCATCGGATGTGTTCCTGAGTCATGCTGGCCAGCCTGAAGCCAAGCCAGATACTAAAGAGTTCATAAGCAGGTACCTGGAAGTTAAAAGCCTTGTACGCACAAAGATGTGAATGAGTGCCTTTTGACAGTGCTTAGACACAGCTGCCTAAGAGCTAATTCCCACCCTGGAGAAAGTTCTTCTTAACCTGAATTATTCGTATCAAAGATCACATATGAATCTTTTTAATGCAATTATGTTTTTATAAATAAGAGTATATAGGGCAGAATGCCACCAGCTTGGCTAGGAGACAACCTTAGATACAGTGGTGATCCCACAGCTTCTCTCTTCTTACCTTTCACAGAGGCAGTACGGGTACAGTTGTACAAAATTGCCAGTTCCCCAAAAGTGGTCCACATTGGGATGGATGATAGCAACTTCTCTCCTTGGAACACCTCTAGTCTACCCTCTGTCAAGTAGCATTTAAGAAAAACAGAAATCATCAAAACCTATCTGGGTTCCATAGAGAAAAAAATAACCAGAAATCATACAAAGCATTCAGTTAAGCTACTTAGGAAGCTGAATATATCAGAGTGGGTGAAAGATCCAGCCTGGTTCCAGACCTGCCATTTCCTCACACCGAGCAGCTTTTCATCATGGCGGGTGGGGAGAATCACATGCATTTCATGTAATCATGAGAATTAAGTGTTAATACAGGTAAGGAACTTAAAACAATAGATAGCACGGGTTAAATGTTATGTAAATACTAACAATATTCATTCTGCCCAATGAAAACTGTAACTACTTCTCCCTTACCAGGAGCCCAACAATCAGTGTTTCTTAAAAACCCTGCACAGCTGTTTCAGTGAGGAAAGGAAAACTTATCAGAGCCATGACGCCCTGGCTGCCAGGTCAAGTTACCTAGTGCTACAACTGGCTTGCATCAGTTGTTGACTGTGTAACCCTGGAAAGTTATCCCAAGGTCCTCTGCTGCTGAACCTCCCATTCGGGTCCATATCTAGACCTACACAAAGCTGGGTCAGAGAAAACAGAGCACTGAGCACACTTCCTACTGTTGCTTTGCCCTGGAAACCCTCTTTTCTTTCATCTTTAAACGAAGCTTTGTCTAAAAAAAAAGCCATAAGCAAAAATATCTAAATTTTTGAAGGAAGAAAAATTGGGGAAGCAATGTCAACCTTTTGTTCTCTTACTCCCAAATAGCTTAGATCACTATGTCATCCACTCAATTCAACAAACCTGATATAAGAGCTGATATTGTTCCAGGAACCATTCATTATAAGTGCCAGACAAGAGAAACAAAGATGTTTGCTAGGGCAGAACTATATTCTAGGAAGAAAAAGGTCTTTTCTCTTGGTTCTAAATTCCACAGATTAGATATGCAGTTCAATGACTTCTTATCACAGCTAATTCTAACTCCATCACAACCACTTAGTGGAGCTATCTTGTTGATATGCTGAATCTTAGTTCATGTCAAGGTTCTTTGCTTAATTGGTTATAGCTCATGGGATTTGAATAATACTGAAGGATTATATGGAATATCAAGAGTTTAAGATAACTATGCTGTACTATTTGATATTCATGCTGTATTTTATAAAGGAGAGAATTTTAATTATCAAATTAATTTGCTCAGGCAGATAATTAAGCCAGGCAATTCAGTCCTTAAATGTTACCATAATTAATTCAAATAAGAAACCAACTAATTTACTTCCATGTGGGCTGTGTGTCTCAAAGGTTGAAGTAATATCTCTAGCCAAGACTGATCAGAATTACTGACAAGGAACAAGATGGACTGGAGTGAGGTGCTTCTCCTCGCTTAGCAGGTTCCATAAATATTGGTTGACTTAATGACCTATCTTCTCCTGTCAGAAAGCTGTTGTGTTGCCCAAACAGGTGTGAAACAGGCAAGAAAAAAGGTTGTAAGAAGAAAGTATTTTCTGTGAGTCACCTATCCCTCTAAAATTTGAACTTCTGTAACGCAAAGGGCACTGTCAATAGACGAAACAGTAGCCTACAGAGTGGGAAAAGATCCTCAACAACCCCACATCTGAGAGAAGTCTGATCTCCAAAATATATTAAGAAATTAGACATCAAAATATCAAATAGTTCAATTAAAAATTAGGATACAGACCTAAAACAGAATTCTCAGCAGAAGAATCTCAAAGGGCATAGAAACATACACACACAAAAAAAATGTTCATCACCCTTAGCCATATGGGAAATGCAAATCAAAACGATTATGAGATTCCATCTTATACCTGTAAGAATGACTAGGATCAAAAACACAAGTGATAGCTTATGCTGGAGTGGATGTGGTGTAAGGGGGACTCCTCCATTGCTGGTGGGAGTGCAAACTTGTACAACTAGTTTAGAAATCAATACGGTGGTTTCTCAGAAAGTTGGGACTTAATCTAACTCAAGACCCAGATATACCAATCTTGGACGTATACCCAAAGGATACTCAATCATACCACAAGGACACTTGCTCAACTATGTTTATAGCAGCTTTATTTGTAATAGCCAGAACCTGGAAATAACCTAGATGTCTCTCAATAAAAGAATGGATAAAGAAAATGTGGTGATTTACACAATGAAGGACTATTCTACTGCTGAAAACAATGACATCAAGAAATTTGAAACAAAAGGACGGAATTAGAAAAAAATCATCCTGAGTAAGGTAACCAACACCCAGAAAGACATAGTATGTAGTCACTTATAAGTGGCTATTAGCTATTAAATAAAGGACAATCTTGCTACAATCCACAGACTCAGAGAGGCTAGGGAACAAGGAGGACCCAAGGGAGGACTTATGACTCTCTCCAGGAATGGGAAATAGAAGAGATCTCCTGGTTTGGGTGGGAGCGGGTGGGGATGGGAACTTGAGGGATTGAGTTGGGGGTTGGATGGAAAGGGAGAGTCCTGAAAAAGATGACTGGAAAGGGAGAGGTCATTTCAGGGTCAGGTAGAAAACTGGTGCAAGGGAAACCCCCATGAATCTATAAGGATGACCCCGCTAAGACTCCTATCAATAATGGATATGTAACTGGCCATCTCCTGTCATCAGATTGGTGACTACCCCAATTGTCATTAAAGAGTCTTCATCCAGTAACTGATGAACACTGATGTGGAGACTCACAGCCAAATGTTAGGCAGACCTCAGGGAATCCTCCTAAAGAGAGGAAGGGAGGATTGTAGGAGCCAGAGGAGTTAAGGACATTACAAAAAAACCCACATAGTCACCTAACCTGGCTCATAGAAACTCACACAGTCTAAAGCAACAACCAGGAATCCTGCATGGGATTGACCTAAGCCCTCTACATATATTTGACAGTTGTGTAGCTTGGTCTACTGTGGGACTCCTGGCAATTCCTGCCCCCAGTGCTTTGGCTGGCTCTTCATCATCCTAAATTGCCTTGCCCAGCCTGAATACAAAGGGAAGTGCTTAGTCTTAACCACTGGATATGTCACCAAGCTTTGCTGATACTCATGGGAGGCCTGCCCTTTTCTGAACAGAAACAGAAGAGGAATGGTTTAAAAAGAGAGGAGGGAGGGAAAACTGCAGTCAGAATGTAAAATAAATTTTAATTAAATTTTAAAAAGGCCAAAATCAGCAAAAACATTTCATATGAGAACTCAAAAAGAAAAATGTGTGAAACTCACCTGCCAGCACAAAGATGTGGTTGCCCGGCTCTCCTTGCTTGATGATGTAACTGCCCTGTGGGTAGCTCCTCCCGTACATGCATTCCACCATGTCTTTGATCTGCTGGGGGTCCAGTCTCTTCAGAAACTGGTTCTTATTGAGGGCGTCTGTGATGAGCTTTTTCTCACTGTGGGGCAATAACAGAAGTAATGAAAAGCATAAATGATTCATGTCATTCTGGGTTTTGATATTATGATCTATAAGCTTATAAATTTTTTTGCAGAGACATATTTGTTTCTTGATCTCATCAAAAACTGCACCTATAGAATAACCATATATTATGCATCAAACCCTTAAAAATATCTGGAATATTTTACTGGTAGTAATTATGATATCAATTTAATTATCATTTACAATCCTATCTCTCAATGGAAAATTCCCATGCCATGCAGCTGTCACACGGGAGCAGATCTAGGAAACAGGAAGAAGTTGCATTTGTGAGATTACAAAGCAGTACCCTTCATGGGTGCACGTCTGCATCCCTTCTTTGCTTCACACGTGCACATACAATGCAGGGGTAGTGTTCTTCTATATCTTATTTAATCCTATATCCTGTAAAATGGCTACTATTCCCATGTTTTATGAAGAAGCAGAGTGAGCGGTAGGAAGAAATTTACTCCTCCACAGACTTAAATCCGAGCCTGTGAATCTGCCATCTATGACACTTCCTTCTATCCCACTTCCTCTTCCAAGGTTAAAGGCAGCCCCTCCTTAAGATTGATTGACATGGGGTGGGGTTCAAGTCTGGATTTGCCTGTTTTTTTCTTTTTTCTAGGCATGACTAGCCTGGAGAGAAACTTCGTTTCCAGAGACACACCCTGCACTGCTCAGATTCAAGTCTTACTTATTGTCAATCCTAGAATCCTCTGCCTTCTGTCAGAAAAGCAGCAGCTCAAAACAGTTCCTCAACTGCCATGTGTTTCAAATGATTTAATTAGCATACTCCATCGTAAATGATACAAAGTACTGATCTAGAGGAAAAGCTGCTCCATGAGCTGTCAGAGCTTTTACATAGTCCATTTACTGTCAATGGGATTTTAAACCAGTTTTTCTGCATCATTCATTCAAATGCCTGTTAAAGGTAGATTATTACGTTTAATTTTGAAACTAGCAAACTTTTTCTATACAAATGATTTTCAAACACAAGCTAAGTCTTCCTAAAATGAGTAACTTCACTCATGACCTCATCCATGGGAAGAAAACAGATGATCTCCTACGTAGGAAACCTCCCTTCTTAGAGTGTCTCCCCTATCCATTGAGACATCCAAACCCAGGGACCATCTTAAGAACTCCCTCCTCTTCCATCTAAACCATCATAGAACCTTGTCAGTTCTATTTTAAATGTAAAAATTGCTTGTTTAATACAAGTATCGCACAGCTAGAATAAAGTATGCCCTCAAGCAGACTCCTGCCCAGATCCAAACTCTGTCCATCTCAGTGAACCTATGGACAGTAACAAGGGTTATGCTGAATAGCCCTGGATCTTCACATATGCATACCGAGAAGGGCCATTCTGAAGACCTGGACCTTCACGTATGGTCAGTGAGAGGGTTATTCTGAACACTTGGATTTTCATGTATGTACAGTGAGAAGGGCCATTCTGAAGTCCTGGATCTTCAAGTAGGATTTTATGCTTTCAGTAGCGATTATATTTTTATGCATTTATCCACTATGAAAAACCATGTGAGATTTGAAACCAGAGAAACAATTAGCTTTGTAGCCTCTTCCATAGCTCATGTGTCTTTTATGTGCATTCCTTTCTCCCTTGTCACCTAAATGCTTCACTGTGGCCACACATAGTGCATTTACATATACACATGCATACATGATAGGCTTGTCCATGAATGAGGGAGAATGTGCAAGCTAATTTTCTTTGGGGGATTGGGTGACATTGCTTACTATAACACATCAAGCCCTTACATTTTCTTCAAAGTTTGTGGTTTCATCTTTCTTGGAAGCTGAAGAATATTCTAATAAATATAATTGTTATATATTTAATATAATTCTTATTATCCATTCATCTACTGATGGGCATCTAGCTATTTGGATTCTGTTACAAAAGAAGCACTGTTGTTCTTTTAATTTTCAGGTGGCAATGATGTCACCACCATCTAAGAACAAGTTACAGCTCTGGACAAAGTTAGCAGCTTTCTCTTCTGAGATTTCAGCTTCTTGGGATTTTCCTTGCAGCGCATCCTGCACTATATTAAAAAATAATCTTGCTAGAAAAAAATGACTGAATGTTTCAGTCTGGGCTGAACTCTCTTTTATCCACAAGCATAAAAATCCCCCAGCTGGTATATACTGAGAGCATACTTTAGCTAGGCACCCTTTTCGGCTCGAGTGCTAGATAGGAACAGTGTCCAAAGGCTCAAGCACCAGTGAACTTTCAATGTCCATGTAGCATTCCAGGATTGTTTACTCAGTGCCCACAAACCCTGGTCTCATAACATACATTTTTTAGGGACACATTAAAGTGCCCCGAGTTTAAGAAAAATTGAAAGTTCACAAAGTCTAGCAGTAAACAATTATCTTTGAGGCAGTGTTTCAAAAAATCATTTTAAATCGTTTATCTGTATATTGACTTCTGTTTACATTCTATAAAACTGCTATGAAATACCATTTGTCTGTGGAGAAAATCAATATTCTTAAGTATACTATTCACTGTTTTTGACAGCATAGGTCATTTCTTGAACAAATCCTTTAATGGAGTAGGATTGTTATTGTCTCCTAGTTCTGTCAGCTTTACCTTAAAAAGAGGAACATGTTCTCTCCTCCAGTGTGGTTTAGTTTCTCCTCACCTCAAGCTATTCATACCATATTCATCAACCAAAGAAAAAAAAAGCCTCCAGTGTCCTGAGTGGATGCAGATTTCATACGAAGCTTCCTTTCTACTCGCGGGATGCTTGGATTTGTGCCAAATGCACTGGACAACTTTTTTAAATACTTACACAGGACACATGTAACAGGCATCAAGAATATAAACAGAATGTAGAGGTGGCTCCGTTGGCAAAGGGTTTATGGTGCAAATCAAACAGACCTGAGTTCAGATCCCACTAATCAGGTAAAAGCCAGGTGGGGTGGCATGTGACCTTATCCACAGTGAGAGGGTGGGGGAGACAGGCGAATCTAATTGGTAGCTGATTGGTCAGCCAGCCTAGAAGAATTGATGAGCTCCAGGTTCAAAAGAAGCCCTGTATCTGAATAAAGAATAGAAGTAGAGAATGACTAACGAAGACACCTAACACTAGCTTCTGATTTCTACACACACTCATGAATATGAACTTTTCACTTCGATGTACACCAGTTAATTATCAGCACAACTTTCTCTGGTTTCACAAAGCAACAACAGAAGATGATAGGTGACTAATAGACAGGTATACAGATAGACAGACAGATGACAGAAAACAGATCCAGCTGTTGAGACATCTAGAGGCATGCTAACAGAACAGTGACTCCATAGGAAGGGTCTCTTGGTGCAGCAAAGCGTTCCACCTCATGGAAGACCACTCTGTTTGATCTCATTGAATGCTCAGAAGAAAGAGAATCAGGGGACACCGACTAAAACATCTTACACATTGAACAAAACCAAGTTTTCCTTCTTTACACTGTTTATCTCAGGTAGTTTTGTAATAGACATGAAAACTCAATGTACTATTAGAATTTCTATTGTTGTGATAAAAAACTATCAAAATCAACTAGAAAGGAAAGGGCTTATTTTATCTTATAGCTTTTAGGGAAGTCAGGGCAGGAAGCTGGAGGCAGGAGCTGAAGCACTGACTGTGGAAGACTGCCTGTGACAGGCTGTTTCGTCATGTATTGCTCAGCCTGCTTTCCCATACATCCCAGGACTACCTACCTGGGGATGACACTGTTCACAGTGAGCTAGTGATTAGCTCAATCACTAATTGAGAAAATGCACCACAAGCTAGTCCACAAACAAGCTAGTGAGAGCATTTTCTCCATTGAGTTTCCCTCTTCCTAACCTACCCTGCGTCTAGATGACATAAAAGTAGCCAGCTACAACTAGCCAAACTTCAACTACAACAATCATATTGCCATTAGTCACCTACAACAATCATATTTGATACTGCCATTAAATCAATTCAAAGATGCCAAGCCATAGAAAAGATGCACCAAATACAATTAAAATTACACGTATGGTATCAGATAGATGGTTCAGTGGATAAAAGTGCTGAGTTTAATTCCAGCAACCAAGGTGGAAACAGAGAACTGAGCCCTGAAGTTGTCTTCTGACCTTCACATTAATGCTGCATCCACATTCACATACCTCCTATTAATATACACATTACACACACACATGCACATATCACACACACATACACACATCACACACATGTCACACACATACACACATCATACACATACTCACACATACAAACATGACACACACATCACACACATGCACACATCACACATACACAAATCACACACACACCACACATATCACACACACATCATACACAAATCACACACACATATACACACAATACTTTTTAATAAAAATCTTTTAAAAATTATATCTAATCCCACCATAGTTAAATTGCTGAAAACAAAATACGAATAGAAGAGTTATTAAAGCAGCAAGATAAGAGACACATAACCTTCAAATGACCAACAAGAGGACTAATTCACTCTTGGGCAGAAATAATGGAAGCCAGAGCACAATAGGAAATCTCCAAAGTGCTCCACAAAGCCCATTTCAATATCTCTGCTCTGAAAACTGACTTCAAAAATGAAAGCAAAATGAACACAATTTCAAAGTGTTTTTCCACTGGTAACAGATTCCTAATAGTGGATAACTCCAGACCGAAGGGATGAGAACCAGCAGAGGTAACAGGGAAGACAGCGCCACAGAGGAAGTGAGTGTGTGGGTGGCTAAAGGAAGATGGCCTTTATAAAAGAGTGGTACCTTGTGGAGCATAAAACACATAATAAATACATGAAACAGCCAAGACATGGAGATGGAAAGTAAATGGAGTCAACATAATAGAAGGTCCAGAAATTGATAAAAGTCTAATGTGAAACACTCATAAGTCAATGAGGCATGCTATAATTTAGAGCGTTTCCTACAAGATTAGTCAGAGAATGTTTAAATAAAATACTAAAATAATGTAACAAAATATATGTTTAACTAATGCAAGACAATGACCAGATGAGATAGCAGGTTAGCCAAGATTGTCAAACTGATAGCCAAACAAAACAACTAGGCATGCTATGCATAAAACAGATGCTTCAAAGGAATGGGGTAGGAAATGGGAAGATGGGTGACACAACTGACCAGCTGAAGGGAACTGGGGCTGTTTCCTGATGAGAGCACCAGGGATCAGTCAGCATGCTAAACGGGCATGCACCTAGGAAGACGCTATCAAAGTCTATAGAATGAGCACAAAATTCAAAGCAGAAGTTGACAAATTCTAGATTCAACTGATATTTTAACAGTCTTCATTTAGTAAGCTCAAAAAACACACTATTCTGAGTGGACACCAAACTTCATGAAAACTGGTCACACATTAAACCAAGGGGGAAAAACACAGAGCTTTGAAAAATGGATACCTCAGTCAAAGAAATGTTAAATCTAAAAACAATCTGGTACAAAACATCCAGGAAATCTGGAACACTATGGAAAGCCCAAATCTAAGTATAATAGGAATAGATGAAGGAGAAAAAAAAAACAGAAAATATTTTCAACAAAATAACATAAGAAAACTTCCTTAACCTAAAGACGAAGATGCCTATTATCAAGGTACAAGAAGTACATAGAGCACCAAATAGACCAGATCAGAAAAGAAATCCCCTGTATATAACAATCAAAACATTCACCATAGAGAACAAAAAAAAAAAAGAAATTGGAAAAGATATCAGAAGATGGAAAGATTTCCCATCCTCATGGATCAGTAGGATTCATACAGTAAACATGGCCATCCTACCAAAAGCAATCTGCAAATTCAGTGCAATCCCCATCAAAATCCCAACACACACAACACAGATATTAAAAGGACAATTTTCAGCTTCATGTGGAGACACAAAAACTCCACAATAGCTAAAATAATCCTGAATAATAAAGAAGCTGCTGAAGATGTCCTCACCCCTGACCTCAAACTGTACTACGGAGCTATAGTAATAAAAACAGCATGGTATTGGCACAAAAACAGACACATTGATCAATGAAATCTAACTGAAGACCCAGACAAAAATCCACACACCTACAGACATATCTGTTTTCACACACACACACACACACACACACACACACACACACACACACACAGAAAAAGACAGCATCTCCAAAAAGTAGTACTGGTCAATCTGGATGGTTGCATGTGGAAGAATGCAAATAGATCCATGGCTGTTACCTTGCACAAAACTCTACACCAAATGGATCAGAACCTCAACATAGGGCCAGATACACTGAACATGATAGAAGAGAAAGTGGGGACAGTCTTTAATCATTGGCACAGGAAAAGACTTTCTAAACAGAACACTGTTAGCATAGGCACTAAGGTAACTATTAATGTTCTGTGGCTTGGGCAGACTGTGGTACCACTGGCAAAGGGACGAGAATTTATCCCTAGAGCATGGACTGACTTTTTGAAGCCTATTCCCTATGGGGGGAGGGAGATACCTTGCTCAGCCTCAATACGGGGGGGTGGGGGTTAGTCCTGCTTCAACATGATATGCCAGATGTTGTTGACTCCCCACGGGAAGCCTTACCCTTTTTGAGGAGTGGATGGGAGTTGGGTATGGGGAAAGTGGGGGAGGGAGCAGAAACTGTGGTTGGTGTGGAAAAGGCAAAAAAGCTTTTAAAATAATAAAATATAAAAGTGTAGATCAATGAAGTATAAAATATGTATTCATCAGAAAGCAAATGTCTTAAAAGCCATTTCTTTGAAAAGACTAATAAAAATGAAAAGCATTCACTAAAGATAAGCATGAAGAAAGGAAGAAAAACACCTTGTTTAATGATATTTAAGAACTGTCAACAAAATGAATCTAAAATTAATAAAAAGTTATTTTGTACATCATTCTGTAAACAAATAAGCATGTAGCTGTTGAATAATTACCATGTAAATTATCATTTTCATCACAAGCGCGTATACACACACACATACAAACACACCAGAGACAAATGATGTTTAAGAAATGAGTAACAAACACAAAGTTCTAGATCCCTACGATCCTGCTCTGTTCTAGCCACACCAAGAACCTCACCCACTGTTGTCACCAGCATGTTCCCAGTCCTAGCTCTGTGTACCAACTACTCTTCCACTGTTGTGATTAAGCACCATGACCAAAGCAAATCACGGAAGAGTGAATTCAGTTTATGGTTCTAGGGGTTAGAACAAATGTGGCAGCAGGCAGTGCAAGCAAGAGACTAAGAGATCACATCTGTAAATGCAGCCTTGAAGCACAGAGAAAACTAGAGCTGGGTAAGGCTATAAACTCTCAAAGTCCACTTCCAGGGCCTAACTTCCTCCAGGAAGTCTACACCCCATCACCAAAAAGTGCCAATGTGAGATCAAACGTTTAAATCTATCTTAAACATGTTTAACATTCTGGTGTATGAAGCTAAAAGCCTATGAATCACAATGCTGACCAGCATGTCAACATAGTCATCCTCAAGGGTTTCATAATGGCACTTACATACGGGGGTAGCAAACAGCTGTCTACTTAGACTTAAGGCCATATCAATGGGAGGTAATGTATGACTGGTACTGTAAACCTAGCCAACGAAACATGGCAGAGAGGCCATATACACTAGATGGGAACTCACTGCTACCATTTACCTAAAGAAAAATTATTTCTCACTGCATGCTTAATATTTACTCTTCTGCCACAGATAAGTGTAGATTTTACCCTCTCGTCAACGAAGCTCCAGATTTAGTACATCTGTAATGCAACCTCTACACCTAAAGCTTAGAAAGGTGATGAAAAAAAAAATGATTGGAAAGTTGGCAGAAGCCAGAAGAGCAGAATGTGCTGCTAGGTAGAGCCTTTTAGACATGAAAGGGAAGTTGTACCCATGAAATGATAATGATATAGCTGCCTAAACAAAGCCTCCACAATGATGACACCATTTGACACACCCCAGCCCCAGAGGAGAAGCTACAGGCAATAAACAGCTGCGGGGAAAGAGAAAACGACTACCCAATACCCAGAGGTCAGCCCTAAAACCATGTGGGTGAATTACATGACGTGGACTCTCTCTCTCTCTCTCTCTCTCTCTCTCTCTCTCTCTCTCTCTCTC